>NC_061508.1:3928593-3958265 GCF_022539505.1 Lolium rigidum | reverse complement strand
GTTGTATCCAAAATACACAAATTAGAGGCAAAACAATAGCAAAAGTGTTCGGGAAAGTAGATACGTTTTGGACGTATCACTAACCCATGATCATAGCTCCTCAATTGGAGAGAAATAAAAGAAACCCAAAATTGGCCAAATACCCTCACATACACATGAGGCCAATTATTCAAATCATCACCAAAGGCCACCTTTGCTTGATCTAAGGTTTGTAAAACACTTATATATCTTAAACAAACACAAATGCATCAAAGAAACCAGAATCAAATCCAAGAAAAATTCAAAATCAACATACATATGATAATGGTCATGTGACCACTTTTTAACATCTTCACCACTTTGCCCCCTGGTTTTAACTTTTCTTAAACCAAACTTGGTCAACACTTGCCACCTCATCCAAGACCTTGTCAAAGTGAACAACTTTGCTGTTGACCACCCATGCTGACTGATACGTCTCCGACGTATCGATAATTTCTTATGTTCCATGCCACATTATTGATGATATCTACATGTTTTATGCATACTTTATGTCATATTTATGCGTTTTCCGGAACTAACCTATTGACGAGATGCCGAAGTGCCGGTTCCTCGTTTTCTCGCTGTTTTTGGTTCCGGAAATCCTAGTAAGGAAATATTCTCGGAATTGGACGAAATCAACGCCCAGATCCCTATTTTTCCCGGAAGCTTCCAGAGCATCGAAGAAGTACCGGAGAGGAGCCCTGGGGGCCCCACACGCCACCCTGGCGCGGCCAGAGGGGGGGCCATGCCCCCCTAGTGTGTGGGCCCACCAGGCCCCCTCCGAGGCTGCCCTTCCGCCTACTTAAGGTCTCCGTCGCGAAAACCCTACAATGATTGACGAAACCCGCAAAAACCTTCCAGAGCCGCTGCCATCGCGAAGCCAAGATCTGGGGGACAGGACTCTCTGTTCCGGCACGCTGTCGGGACGGGGAAGTGCCCCCGGAAGGCTTCTCCATCGACACCACCGCCATCTTCATCAACGCTGCTGTCTCCCATGAGGAGGGAGTAGTTCTCCATCGAGGCTCGGGGTCTGTACCGGTAGCTATGTGGTTCATCTCTCTCCCTATGTACTTCAATACAATGATCTCATGAGCTGCCTTACATGATTGAGATCCATATGATGATGATTGTAATCTAGATGTCGTTATGCTAGTCAAGTGAATTTTACTTATGTGATCTCCGGAGACTCCTTGTCCCACGTGTGTAAAGGTGACAGTGCGTGCACCGTGTGGGTCACTTAGGCTATATTTCACAGAATACTTATTCACTGTTATGAATGGCATAGTGAAGTGCTTATTTATATCCCTTTATGATTGCAATGTGTTTTGTATCACTATTCATCTATGTGCTACTCTAGTGATGTTATTAAAGTACTCTATTCCTCCTCCATGATGTAATGGTGACAGTGTGTGCATCATGTAGTACTTGGCGTAGTTTATGATTATGATCTCTTGTAGATTATGAAGTTAACTATTACTATGATGGTATTAATGTGATCTATTCCTCCTCTCATAGTATGAAGGTGACAGTGTGCATGCTATGTTAGTACTTGGTATAGTCGTGTTGATCTATCATGCACTCTAAGGTTAATTAAACATGAATATCGAATGTTGTGGAGCTTGTAAACTCCGGCATTGAGGTGCTCTTGTAGCCCTACACAAATAGCGGTGTTCATCATCCAACAAGAGAGTGTAGAGTGGTTTTATTATGTGATCAATGTTGAGAGTGTCCACTAGTGAAAGTACGATCCCTAGGCCTTGTTTCCAACATCGCTATCGCCGCTTGTTTATCGTTCCGTCTGCATCTTTACTTACTACACGCCGACAAGCACTTTTCCGCACCGTTACTATCAGCTCATATATATTTATACCACCTGTATTTCACTATCTCTTCGCCGAACTAGTGCACCTATTAGGTGTGTTGGGGACACAAGAGACTTCTTGCTTTGTGGTTGCGGGGTTGCATGAGAGGGATATCTTTGACCTCTTCCTCCCCGAGTTCGATAAACCTTGGGTGATCCACTTAAGGGAAACTTGCTGCCGTTCTACAAACCTCTGCTCTTGGAGGCCCAACACTCGCCTACAAGAATAGAAGCTCCCGTAGACATCAAGCACTTTTCCGGCGCCGTTGCCGGGAAGGAAAGGTAAAAGGCACTCATACTCCGGTTCCAGTAACAAGTACTTTTCTCAGCGCCATTGTGTTTGTGCTCGAAGCTATTTCCTTTAGATCCTGCAATTGCATCTTTTTGTTTCTTGTTTACACTAGTTTGGCATAATGGACAACAATGAGCTTCTTATTCTATTTCCAGATTTAAAACATGGATGGTTTGATCCAAAAATTAAAAAACCCATGGAACATGTTAGCATGAATACTTTGAACACCATTGTTGCTAATGATATGGAAAATTCTAAGCTTGGGGAAGCTAGTTTTGATGAGCATGATCTTTTTAGTCCCCCAAGCATTGAGGAGAAAATTTACTTTGATGATACTTTGCCTCCTATTTATGATGATTATAATGATAGTGGTCTTTTGGTGCCGCCTGTTATGGAGGATGAATTTGATTATGATTACAATATGCCTCCTATATTTGATAGCTACTTTGTTGAATTTGCTCCCACTACATCTAATAAAATTGATTATGCTTATGGGAGTAGCAATAATTTTATGCATGAGACTCATGATAAGAATGCTTTATGTGATAGTTATATTGTTGAGTTTGCTCATGATGCTACTGGACATTATTATGAGAGAGGAAAATATGGTTGTAGAAATTTTCATGTTACTAAAACACCTCTCTATGTGCTGAAAATCTTGAAGCTGCACTTGTTTTATCTTCCTATGCTTGTTACTTTGCTCTTCTTGAACTTGTTTATTTACAAGATTCCTATGCATAGGAAGCATGTTAGACTTAAATGTGTTTTGAATTTGCCTCTTGATGCTCTCTTTTGCTTCAAATATTATTTCTTGCGAGTGCATCATTAAAACTGCCGAGCCCATCTTAATGGCTATAAATAAAGAACTTCTTGGGAGATAACCCATGTGTTTATTTTGCTACAGTAATTTTGTTTTATATTTGTGTCTTGGAAGTTGTTACTACTGTAGCAACCTCTCCTTATCTTAGTTTTGTTGAATTGTTGTGCCAAGTAAAGTCTTTGATAGTAAGGTTGAAACTAGATTTGGATTACTGCGCAGAAACAGATTTCTTGCTGTCACGAATTTCGACCTGCCTCTCTGTAGGTAGCTCAGAAAAATATGCAAATTTACGTGCGTGATCCTCAGATATGTACGCAACTTTCATTCAATTTGGGCATTTTCATTTGAGCAAGTCTGGTGCCTCTTTAAAATTCGTCTTTACGGACTGTTCTGTTTTGACAGATTCTGCCTTTTATTTCGCATTGCCTCTTTTGCTATGGCGGATGGATTTCTTTGTTTCATTAATGTCCAGTAGCTTTGTGCAATGTCCAGAAGTGTTAAGAATGATTGTGTCACCTCTGAACATGTGAGTTTTTGATTATGCACTAACCCTCTAATGAGTTTGTTTCGAGTTTGGTGTGAAGGAAGTTTTCAAGGGTCAAGAGAGGAGGACGATATACTACGATCAAGAAGAGTGAAAGCTCTAAGCTTGGGGATGCCCCGGTGGTTCATCCCTGCGTATTTCAAGAAGACTCAAGCATCTAAGCTTGGGGATGCCCAAGGCATCCCCTTCTTCATCGACAAATTATCAGGTTCCTCCCCTGAAACTATATTTTTATTCGGTCACATCTTATGTGCTTTACTTGGAGCGTCTGTATGTTTCTTGTTTTTGTTTTTGTTTAAATAAAATGTATCCTAGCATTCATTGTGTGGGAGAGAGACACACTCCGCTGTTGCATATGGACAAATATGTCCTTAGGCTTTACTCATAGTATTCATGGCGAAAATTTCTTCTTCGTTAAATTGTTATATGGTTGGAATTGGAAAATGATACATGTAGTAATTGCTAAAATGTCTTGGATAATGTGATACTTGGCAATTGTTGTGCTCATGTTTAAGCTCTTGTATCATATACTTTGCACCTATTAATGAAGAAATACATAGAGCATGCTAAAATTTGGTTTGCATAATTGGTCTCTCTAAGGTCTAGATAATTTCTCACCGGCTTGCTGTAACAAAGGATTAGATGTATAGTGTGGATGATGATTGTTTGCAGAAAACAGTAGAACCACTACAACAGGAACCCCCCTTCTGCAACGGATGAATGCGTTGCCAAATGTCCATATAAACGTTGCTAATGTTAATACCAACGGATTTTGTATGCGTTGCCGTTGGTGGCGTTGCAAGGTTCTACAGCAATGCATATACATGCGTTGGTAAATGACACGAAAAGCGTTGTAATGTACCAACACATTTATACTCAGCCTAACAACGGTTTTTATGCGTCGTCTGTTATACTGCTCAAATGGATTTATCATGCACAATTAATGGTATTTTATATATTATTGCCAACAACAATTACCATGGAAATGCCAACATCAAAGAGTGTGCACAATATTGTAAATAAGATCCCTTATATTGAATCAACACAGTTGTATTACAAGAACACCACCCAAATAATACATGAAATTGTTCCAAACATTGCACATGGTAATGACATTCTGAAACTATCTGCTGTAGCACCGATCTCAACCTTGCAATTGACATCTTAGGCTTGCATCAACCATTATCTTCGCAATCTACAACAATATGAATCGAGGTAAGTAGTATACAATTACCGTGAAAGAAAGTTGGCTTAATAATATATAAAATTTGAAGAATTATCAACCTTAAATTACATTCAGCGCAAAAAAGCACCATGGCATGAATAAACTAGAAATCAGAAAGAAAGAAAAAACTTACATAAAGGATGATTGCCTTTAACCTATAATTATACTTTATTTTAGAATCAGTGGAGTGAGACCAATAAATATCTCTCGAGATCCAAGAACTCGCCTCTACATGGTACTAACACGCATATACTCCTATAATATGTGATTTACCTTTGTCCGCCCACGCTTGGTTATTTCCCTATTTTCACCTGATTGTGATCTAGGAACAAGCAATGAACACATCAATATTAGCAATTACCTCGGGCATTGCACTAGCGTCATCCTGGTTATGTTCAAGCATCATCATCACTTCATCTAAAGGTCGAATATGAGGTAATTTGGCCTCTTTATAAATGCATAGTTTTCTCATGTTTTGTGCTCCTCACATATTCATCATTGCATTGAACAGCAATTTGCTAAGATCTGCATGCACAAACCTGTTCATGACTGGAAATTAGTGAGGTTTAATTGCAGGGCTATCTGGGGATTCAAGTGATTGGAGTTGGAACTATCTAGGGATCGCTAGATATAGAGCTTATCAGCTGAACCAATTAAAGTCTATTAACCTAGCTCTGCACAAGAAAAAACATTTTGTGATGCGTGAAATATAAAAACAATGTCTTCTTCGTACCTCTTGCCTTTGGATGTATTCTGAAGGCAAACAAATAATTCAGCATACTTGAAATATGAAAACTGTGAAACATAAAAAGGATAATCAACAGAAATAGTAAATATGAATATTATAATGGGTACACAATTACTTCAGATACGTACATCCCTAATGTATCCAAGTTCCTTGTTGCTTGCTTCAAGCCTTCGATTATCCAATATTCAGAAAGAGATAACTGAGAGGAAAATATAATACTACTTCAGATTGGTTAAATATTATAGAAAACCGTGGACTTTTCATAACCAATGTACTCCAATATGTATCCCTCCGATTCATATTAATTGACTTCAATATGGATGTATCTAGAACTAAAATATATCTAGATACATCCATATTAGAGTCAATTAATATGAACCGGAGGGATACATAAGTTAAGAAACCTCGGAATGCATAGACAGCTCAAAGCATAGAACGACAGAAGTTAGATGTTAACATGGCTCTTCTTTGACATACGCAGAGTCGAGAAGAGTCTAGTCCCCCGTGGCGTCTGGCGATATGCCGTGCTCTTTCCTCTTTCCTCCAAAATTCCTCTGATCTCTTGCTTCAATCATCCTTTTGCTGATCGATTCTCTCGTATCCCTCTCCATCTATCTCCTTTTCGATCTCTCAATCCACTTTTTGGTCCTTCTCCCCTCCTCCCCTGCCCAGCTCTCTTCCTCTTCCATCTGACACCTCCACTTCTACTCATATCGATCCTTCGATCCAGGCCAGTTCCAACTTCTCTAGCATCTGATTAGTGTGATCTGCCCCGGTTCAAGCCGATTTGTTGGTAGACATAAGTTCCAGGCTGGAACCAATCTGTCAGCATCTCAAGCGGCGCGCAACCTGGTCGCAGATTGAAGAGTTCGCCAACGCGCCCCTGCTGAAGAAGGAGGCGATGCCCCAGGAGCCACCACTGCCATGAAGATGATAGGATGGAATTGTCAGGGCGCCGGCTGGGATCTCGACAAATCCAGGAAAATGGATTACCTTGCCAACTTAATGTCATCCACGAGAGCTCAGGTTTGCTTCATTTCTGAAACTAGATCCTCGAGGTATAGTTCTTCTCAGCTTAATAACCGTTTCAGTATAACTGATAGCTTTGTAGTTCCATCAAAAGGTCGATCCGGTGGCCTTTGGTTGATTTGGTCTGATGAAGTTTGTGTCTCCGTCAAGTTCTTTAACCACTACATGATATTAGCTTTAGTTGTAGATAAAGCTACTAATGTTGATTTTGTGCTGGCTTGTATATATGGTGATCCGCATCACCGGCACACTAAGATGATTTGGGAACATGTTTCCAACTTTGTTCATGAAAATTTAGGCAAGCCGGTAGTCTGTTTAGGGGACTTGAATGACATCATGTGTGGTATGGACACCACCTCAATTAATGTAAATAAGTATCGCATACATGCTTTTAATTCCTACGTTAAGCAGTGCGGCTTGTTTGACTTGGGCTTTAGTGGTCCGGCTTATACTTGGACGAACAAACGCTTTTCGTCTACTCCTATCTTTGAGAGACTTGATCGGTGTCTTGCTAATGCGGAATGGTGTGCTATTTTTCCTAGCACTAATGTTTTTAATCTACCTATCATCCTTAGTGATCATGCACCTATTCTGATTTCTACCGAATCCAAGTTTCATAAACCTAAACTTCAATTCAAATTCGAAAATTGGTGGACTTATGAAGATGATTTTCAGGGTGTCGCAAAAAATGCTTGGAATGCTTCTAGTAAAAAACCCTTCCATGCTAGAACCACTAACCTTGCAGGAACTTTGAAGAGATGGTGCAAAAAGAAAAGGCCTATCCAACAGCAGCTTGATTGCATACAAAATCAGATAAAAGAAATCCAAATGAAGCCAGTGCAACTCCAAGACTATAACCTGGAGGTTAGTCTTATTGCCCAATATGAAGAAAACCTGACCAAGCTCACTGAATATTATCGACAACGTGCAAAAAAACACTGGGCTACTCAAGGAGACAGAAACACTGCCTTCTTTCATAATGCAGTTCAGAAACGTAAGCGTCGCAATCGTATTGTCTCTATTAGGGATGCCCACGGAAATGATATGTTTGATCCGGCTGATATTGCAAATGAATTTGTGCATTACTTTAGATCTATTTTTCGTTCCTCGTTTACTAACCATGACAGGCCCATCGCAAATACAACATTGCCACAAGACACTAATGACTTCACTAATTCAGTACCCGATAAGCAAGAGGTTTGGGCAATACTCAAATCCATGAGGAAAAATGCTTCACCAGGACCAGACGGTTTTAATGTGGCATTTTATGTATCGGCCTGGGATTGGATTGGAGATGATGTAACAAATGTGGTAAGGAATTTCTACATCACAGGTATTCTTCCAGCACACCTTAATGATACCCAGATTGCTCTCATCCCAAAGAAACTTGCTTGCCATCTTCCCTCTGATTTTAGACCCATAAGCTTGTGTAACGTGGTTTACAAAATTATTGCAAAATCCTTAGCCAACAGATTGAAAGAGCGCCTTCCTGATTACATTCACCCCTCTCAACAAGCTTTTATTGAAGGTAGACGTATAAGTAATAATATTATTGTTGCCCAAGAGATTGCCCACTCTTTCTCTCTTACTTCTTGGAAAAGCCTGGATTTCATGTTAAAAATTGACCTTGCCAAAGCTTTCGATAGAGTAGAGTGGCACTTCATTGTTTCGGCTCTCGCTCGTAAAAGGTTTCATGATCATTTCATAAATCTTGTGTATGCATGCATTTCATCGCCGACATTCTTTGTGATTATTAATGGCCAATCTTATGCGAATTTTAGAAGTAGCAGAGGTATTAGACAGGGATGTCCTTTATCTCCATATCTTTTTTGTTTTTGCGGTAAATGAACTATCTCTAATGCTACAGGAAGCCCTACAAGCCAATCATCTTACAGGTATTTCACTAGGACCGGAATGTCCTCCTATTCACTCTTTGATGTTTGCAGATGACATTATTGTTTGTGGCAAAGCTAACATGCAGGAAGTTCAAACTATCTCTCATATTTTGGATCACTTCTGCCATGATTCAGGTCAAACCCCAAACTGGACCAAATCTGGAATTCTATTTAGCAAAAATGTCACCATGCAGGTTAAAGAAGATATCAAAAGAATCTTTCCAGCTTCTGACATCAACAGCTCCTATGTTCATTTAGGACACCCTCTAGTTTTGCCCTCCAAAGACAGATCGGCTGCATATACCTTTGTTTATGATAAATTTAAATCCAAGCTCTCCACCTATAAAGCGAACAGACTATCTCATGCAGCCAGATTAACACTCATAAAGTCAGTTTTCTCCTCCATTCCTGTCTACTACATGTCCAACATTCTATTTTCAAAAAAATTCCTCACAAAACTCACGGCGATCATAAGGAACTTTTGGTGGACAGGTGTTCAGAACGATCAAACGACTAGAAGCCTTTGCCTAAGGGCATGGGCTGATGTTTGTATTGGAAAAAATATTGGTGGTCTTGGTATTAGAAATTTGCAGGCAACTAATCAAGGACTTATTCTCTCAGCGGCGTGGAGATTGGCAAAAGAACCAGAGAGTCATCTAGCTCAAATTCTCAAGGCTAAGTACCATCATGATACTTCCATTTGGAGAGCCAAACCAAATAAGCCAAAATCTGCCTTCTGGTCAGCAATTTTAAAGGTAAAACCTCTTTTAATCTCAGCAGCTACATATCAAATTGTTGATGGAAATAGCTCTATTTGGAGTTCACCTTGGTTTGCTGGTTGGAAAACTATTTATGATAATCTGACCATACAACCGCAGCCTTTTGCTTATCCTGCTCAAGTAAAAGATCTTTGGATCCCTGGCCAAAAACTGTGGAACACAAACTTAATAACTTGTCTGTTCAGTCCTACAACTGCAAATACTATTCTCCAAACACCAATTATTAATGCTAATGGCCATGATACTTTGATTTGGAAGCTAACCCCGACAGGTGAGTTCTCCACCAAAAGTGCTTATAAGCACTGTTTCAACAGTCTTCATCTTACCCCAAGGCAGAGGCCCAAAATAGTTCCCATGCAGATCATATCCCTCCTTAATCAGGTGTGGCGAGACAAACAAATGGCGCCCAGAATTCAAACCTTTGCTTGGAGGCTTCTTAGAAAAGCGCTTTCTACAGGTAAGAGGGCGAGCAGGTACTCAAATCATATAAATGAACACTGCTCTAGATGTGGCAATATAGAAGATGAAATGCATATGATGTTTTTGTGCCCCTTTTCTAAGGCAGCATGGTACTGTTATCCTTGGTTTATAAAAATTGAATTTTTAGCTCAACATCATCATACTGTTCCTGATATGATTCAAACTTTGCTCACATCTCAACACCCACAAATAAACTCTACTACTCTTTACACTTTTATGTGGTGTCTTTGGAAAGCTCGGAACGACACTCTTTTTGGCAGGAAAGTGTGCAGGCCTTCCCAAGTGTTTCCGGCGGCAAACGCAATAATCAAAGGAACCGCTTTGGAGAACAATGAACCAGCTAGGCAACAAGGAAAGGTGCATGAACAAGAGCAGATGCAAGCACTGCAAACTCCACAATCTTGGGATGCCAACATCTTTGCAAGGAATGCCATATTTTGTGATGCAGCCTGGAAGAAAAGCACAGGAAATGAAAGGAACCAAGCTGGATTAGGTATTATCATTACCATGCGGGACAATCAACACCTGAAGCAATTGCATGTTTCTGCACTCTCGCCTCCAGCTTCAACACCTCTACAGGCAGAGACCTACGGGCTACTCTTAGCTACAAGGATTGCAGATATTCTCCAGATTCAAGAGCCCCATTTTTACTCTGACAGCTTGGTGTTAACATTGGCGGCAAAATCACAGACAGTTTTTGATGCTCCAGGACATTGGGAGAACAGACCACTACTTGCAGCTATCAAGGCTTCTCCCTCTTTCCATTGCAACAGGATTACTCACATCAACAGGAGCAACAACGTCAAAGCAGATCATCAAGCACGTTTAGCTCTCAGAATTTGTAACAAATCATTAGCTCTTCGTTGCTTAAGTTCAGAATTAGGTCAATGTCCAGGAAGGGACATACTTGCTGTATCTAGCGTGACCCCATTCACGCTGTTGTCTGTAAAATGCACTTAAGTTGAATGAAATCTTTTATGTTCAAAAAAAAAAAGACAGAAGTTAGATGCTTTCGTATATAGGAAGCATCGGACCAAACACCTGCCAAAGTCATTGCAGTACTGCGGTAGTACTGGAGAATAGGAAATTGAATTACAATTGCCGAGGAGTATGATTAAAGAAAGCATTGTGGCTCACCATCCCAAGTGCAGCCCGGAAATCAAGAGAATATTGGGTTGCTCCAGTTCTCGCGACTAGCCACCCGCGCATTAATTAACATCTGGCTGATAGAACTTGGACTCCTCCTTCTCCCCCGCTACAGTAAGGAGAAGCGATTTGTGATATCGCCCGTCCTTTCCACCTCACCGGCGGCGGCTCGCTGGTTCCCCTGCCCTCCGGCGGCCGCTCCGGCGGCGGGAGGGTAGGGGAACCCCGGATCTCGTCTCGTGTATAGGTAGGTTTGGGTAGGTCCCCTGGCGGCGCTCGGGAGGCGGCGCGGTCGGGGCGGTGTTTGCGGCTGGAGGTCGTCCTCTTCGGTGGCGCGGCTCGGTGGAGCTTCGCCACGGATCTTCCACCACCTTCGCGCTCGCAGCCCTCGGGTGCTGTGCTGCGTGTTTCCCCTTCGCCGGTGGCCGGGGTGCGGCGGCGCCGGATGTGCAGAGTTCTGGAGTTTGAAGACTTGTTGAAGCATGGCGATGGTGGTCGAGTTCCAGGGTGGAGGCTCTTGGAGTTCGAGGCTCGTCGACTTCCCGTCCGTAGAAGGGCTCCGTCTGATCCAAGGCTTGGGAGGAGTTGCGGCGGCGCGCCGGCGGCACGTCCTGTTGCTCGTCAACGCTATCGGGTTCCAGCTGGACTGATCTGTAATTTTGGTGTTTGTTCTGGACTTCCTTGTAAGGACTGTGTTTTAATATAAGTCTTCTTTCTCCCGCAAAAAAAAAAAAAAAATTAACATCTGGCTGCTTCAGAACTGACGTTCCGATGGTTCGGCACCAGAACCCCTCCGTGCTGGTTCCGCTCGCGTCTTCCGTCCATGAATCTGCGGAGAAATCGTACCCCGGCGCGGCGGCGCAGACCACCCGCGGAGACGCCCGAGATGAGCAGCAACATAGGGAGCGACCGGAAGCGCCTCTGGAGATCGCCGTCTGATGCAGCGGGTAGCAGGTAGCCACAAGTGGTGGGGGAACAGCCGCCGCCGTTCGGCGAACTCACCGCTCGCCATCGCCCTCCCCCTACCGTCGTCAACGGAGACGATGATGCCGACGAATGCAGCCGCACCCCTGGTTCGGACGAGATTGAGGCCATGGTTGCACAACATGGTGCGCGGTGGATCAGAGATGGGAAAGAATGAGTTGGGAAATCGCTGAGAACTGCAACAGCTAACCCTATGCGTAAGAATGGGAATTTGTTAGGAAGTGGAAGATGGTAAAGGCGTGGAGAAGTGGTCAAGATAAAATGATGCAGTTACTGTAAACGTGCGGGGGATATTGGGCTGAAACGAGAGCAAGCCGTACGTCTCGTCTCTTTTCCGTTGCGAAAGAACAGATGCTACGACGCATGCACATTCCGTTGCTAAATATACGTGGCTGTATGTAGGGTCCTGTTGTAGTGAACAAGTATTGCAGTAGATTGTATTCGATTAAAAGAATGGACCGGGGTCCACAGTTCACTAGAGGTGTCTCTCCCATAAGATAAATAGCATGTTGGGTGAACAAATTACAGTTGGGCAATTGACAAATAGAGAGGGCATGACAATGCACATACATGATATGATGAGTAGTGTGAGATTTAATTGGGCATTACGACAAAGTACATAGACCGCTATCCAGCATGCATCTATGCCTAAAAAGTCCACCTTCAGGTTATCATCCGAACCCCTTCCGGTATTAAGTTGCAAACAACAGACAATTGCATTAAGTATGGTGCGTAATGTAATCAATAACTACATCCTCGGACATAGCATCAATGTTTTATCCCTAGTGGCAACAGCACATCCACAACCTTAGAACTTTCTGTCACTGTCCCAGATTTAATGGAGGCATGAACCCACTATCGAGCATAAATACCCCCTCTTGGAGTTAAGAGTAAAAACTTGGCCAGAGCCTCTACTAATAACGGAGAGCATGCAAGATCATAAACAACACATAGGTAATAGATTGATAATCAACATAACATAGTATTCTCTATCCATCGGATCCCAACAAACACAACATATAGCATTACAGATAGATGATCTTGATCATGTTAGGCAGCTCACAAAATCCGACAATGAAGCACATAAGGAGAAGACGACCATCTAGCTACTGCTATGGACCCATAGTCCAGGGGTGAACTACTCACTCATCAATCCGGAGGCGACCATGGCGGTGTAGAGTCCTCCGGGAGATGATTCCCCTCTCCGGCAGGGTGCCGGAGGCGATCTCCTGAATCCCCCGAGATGGGATTGGCGGCGGCGGCGTCTCTGGAAGGTTTTCCGTATCGTGGCTCTCGGTACTGGGGCTATTATCGACGAAGGCTTAAGTAGGCGGAAGGGTAGGTCAAGGGGCGTCACGAGGGGCCCAGACGCCAGGGCCGCGCGGCCAGGGTCCAGGCCGCGCCGCCCTTCGTCCGGGCCACCTCGTGGCCCCACTTCGTTTCTCCCTCGGTCTTCTGGAAGCTTCGTGGAAAAATAGGACCCTGGGCGTTGATTTCGTCCAATTCCGAGAATATTTCCTTACTAGGATTTCTGAAACAAAAAACAGCAGAAAACAACAACTGGCTCTTCGGCATCTTGTTAATAGGTTAGTGCCGGAAAATGCATAAATATGATGTAAAGTATGCATAAAATATGTAGGTATCATCAATAATGTGGCATGGAACATAAGAAATTATCGATACGTCGGAGACGTATCAGCATCCCCAAGCTTAGTTCCTGCTTGTCCCGAGCAGGTAAACGATAACAAAGATAATTTCTGGAGTGACATGCCATCATAACCTTGATCATACTATTGTAAGCATATGTAATGAATGCAGCGATCAAAGCAATGTAAATGACATGAGTAAACAAATGAATCATATAGCAAAGACTTTTCATGAATAGTACTTTCAAGACAAGCATCAATAAATCTTGCATAAGAGTTAACTCATAAAGCAATAATTCAAAGTAAAGGTATTGAAGCAACACAAAGGAAGATTAAGTTTCAGCGGTTGCTTTCAACTTGTAACATGTATATCTCATGGATACTTGTCAATGTAAAGTAATATAACAAGTGCAATATGCAAGTATGTAGGAATCAATGCACAGTTCACACAAGTGTTTGCTTCTTGAGGTGGAGAGAGATAGGTGAACTGACTCAACATAAAAGTAAAAGAAAGGTCCTTCAAAGAGGAAAGCATCGATTGCTATATTTGTGCTAGAGCTTTGGTTTTGAAAACAAGAAACAATTTTGTCAACGGTAGTAATAAAGCATATGTGTTATGTAAATTATATCCTACAAGTTGCAAGCCTCATGCATAGTATACTAATAGTGCCCGCACCTTGTCCTAATTAGCTTGGATTACCTGGATTATCATCACAATACACATGTTTTAACCAAGTGTCACAAAGGGGTACCTCTATGCCGCCTGTACAAAGGTCTAAGGAGAAAGCTCGCATTGGATTTCTCGCTTTTGATTATTCTCAACTTAGACATCCATACCGGGACAACATAGACAACAGATAATGGACTCCTCTTTTATGCATAAGCATTCAACAACAATTAATTTTTCTCATATGAGATTGAGGATATTTGTCCAGAACTGAAACTTCCACCATGGATCATGGCTTTAGTTAGCGGCCCAATGTTCTTCTCTAACAGTATGCATGCTCTAACCATTAAATAAGTGGTAAATCGCCCTTACTTCAGACAAGACGGACATGCATAGCAACTCACATGATATTCAACAAAGAGTAGTTGATGGCGTCCCCAGGAACATGGTTATCGCACAACAAGCAACTTAATAAGAGATAAAGTGCATAAGTACATATTCAATACCACAATAGTTTTTAGGCTATTTGTCCCATGAGCTATATATTGTAAAGGTAGAGGATAGAAATTTAAAGGTAGCACTCAAGCAATTTACTTTGGAATGGCGGAGAAATACCATGTAGTAGGTAGGTATGGTGGACACAGATGGCATAGTGGTTGGCTCAAGGATTTTGGATGCATGAGAAGTATTCCCTCCCGATACAAGGTTTAGGCTAGCAAGGTTATTTGAAACAAACACAAGGATGAAGCGGTGCAGCAAAACTCACATAAAAGACATATTGTAAACATTATAAGACTCTACACTGTCTTCCTTGTTGTTCAAACTCAATACTAGAAATTATCTAGACCTTAGAGAGACCAATTATGCAAACCAAATTTTAGCATGCTCTATGTATTTCTTCATTAATAGGTGCAAAGTATATGATACAAGAGCTTAAACATGAGCACAACAATTGCCAAGTATCACATTATCCAAGACATTTTAGCAATTACTACATGTATCATTTTCCAATTCCAACCATATAACAATTTAACGAAGAAGAAACTTTCGCCATGAATACTATGAGTAAAGCCTAAGGACATATTTGTCCATATGCAACAGCGGAGTGTGTCTCTCTCCCACACAATGAATGCTAGGATACATTTTATTCAAACAAAACAAAAACAAAAACAAACAGATGCTCCAAGCAAAGTACATAAGATGTGATGGAATAAAAATATAGTTTCAGGGGAGGAACCTGATAATGTTGTCGATGAAGAAGGGGATGCCTTGGGCATCCCCAAGCTTAGACGCTTGAGTCTTCCTGATATATGCAGGGGTGAACCACCGGGGCATCCCCAAGCTTAGAGCTTTCACTCTCCTTGATCATATTGTATCATCTCCCTCTCTTGATCCTTGAAAACTTCCTCCACACCAAACTCAAAACAACTCATTAGAGGGTTAGTGCACAATTAAAATTTACATGTTCAGAGGTGACACAATCATTCTTTACACTTCGGACATTGCACAAAGCTACTGAAAGTCAATGGAATCGAAAAATCCATCAAGCATGGCAAAACAGGCAATGCGAAATAAAAGGCAGAATCTGTCAAAACAGAACAGTTCGTAAAGACGAATTTTATTGAGGCACCAGACTTGCTCAAATGAAAATTCACAAACTGAATGAAAGTTGCGTACATATCTGAGGATCACTCACGTAAATTGGCATAATTTTCTGAGTTACCTACAGAGAATTAGGCCCAGATTCGATACAGCAAAGAAATCTGTTTCTGCGCAGTAATCCAAATCTAGTATGAACCTTACTATCAACGACTTTACTTGGCACAACAATGCACAAAACTAAGATAAGGAGAGGTTGCTATAGTAGTAACAACTTCCAAGACTCAAATATAAAATAAAAGTACTGTAGTAAAAACATGGGTTGTCTCCCATAAGCGCTTTTCTTTAACGCCTTTCAGACTAGGCGCAGAAAGTGTGTATCAAGTATTATCAAGAGACGAAGTGTCAACATCATAATTTGTTCTAATAATAGAATCAATAGGTAACTTCATTCTCTTTCTAGGGAAGTGTTCCATACCTTTCTTGAGAGGAAATTGATATTTAATATTACCTTCCTTCATATCAATGATAGCACCAACAGTTCGAAGAAAAGGTCTTCCCAATATGATGGGACAAGATGCATTGCATTCAATATCCAAGACAACAAAATCAACGGGGACAAGATTATTGTTAACGGTAATTCGAACATTATCAACTCTCCCCAAAGGTTTCTTTGTAGAATTATCAGCAAGATTAACATCCAAATAACAATTTTTCAATGGTGGCAAGTCAAGCATATTATAGATTTTCTTAGGCATAACGGAAATACTTGCACCAAGATCACATAAAGCATTACAATCAAAGTCATTGACCCTCATCTTAATGATGGGCTCCCAACCATCTTCTAACTTCCTAGGAATAGAAGTTTCGCGATTTAGTTTCTCTTCTCTAGCTTATATGAGAGCGTTTGTAATATGTTTCGTGAAAGCCAAATTTATAGCACTAGCATTAGGACTCTTAGCAAGTTTTTGTAAGAACTTTATAACTTCAGAGATATGACAATCATCAAAATCCAAACCATTATAATCTAAAGTAATGGGATCATTATCCCCAATGTTGGAAAAAATTTCAGCAGTTCTATCACAGGCAGTTTCAGCAGTTTTAGCAGTTTCAGGCAGTTTTTCGCGCTTTGCATTAGAAGTGGAAACATTGCCAACACCAATTCTTTCACCATTATTAGTAGGAGGTGCAGCAACATGTGTAGCATTAGCATTGCTAGTGGTGGTAATAGTCCAAACTTTAGCTATATTATTCTCTTTAGCTAGTTTTTCATTTTCTTCTCTTTCCCACCTAGCATGCAATTCAGCCATTAATATTATATTCTCATTAATTATAACTTGGATGGCATTTGCTGTAGTAACAATCTTATTATTATGATTTTCATGAGGCATAACTTTCGATTTCAAAAGATCAACATCAGCAGCAAGACTATCGACTTTAGAAGCAAGTATATCAATTTTCCCAAGCTTTTCTTCAACAGATTTGTTAAAAGCTGTTTGTGTACTAATAAATTCTTTAAGCATGGCTTCAAGTCCAGGGGGTGTATTCCTATTATTATTGTAAGAATTCCCATAAGAATTACCATAACCATTACCATTATTAAAAGGATATGGCCTATAGTTGTTACTAGGATTGTTCCGATAAGCATTGTTGTTGAAATTATTATTTTTAATGTAGTTTACATCAACATGTTCTTCTTGAGCAACCAATGAAGCTAACGGAACATTATTAGGGTCAATATTTGTCCTATCATTCACAAGCATAGACATAATAGCATCAATCTTATCACTCAAGGAAGAGGTTTCTTCGGCAGAATTTACCTTCTTACCTTGTGGAGCTCTTTCCGTGTGCCATTCAGAGTAATTAATCATCATATTATCAAGAAGCTTTGTTGCTTCACCAAGAGTGATGGACATAAAGGTACCTCCAGCAGCTGAATCCAATAGGTTCCGTGAAGAAAAATTCAGTCCTGCATAAAAGTTTTGGATGATCATCCAAGTAGTCAGTCCATGGGTTGGGCAATTTTTAACCAAAGATTTCATTCTTTCCCATGCTTGTGGAACATGCTCAGTATCCAATTGTTTAAAATTCATTATGCTACTCCTCAAAGATATAATTTTAGCAGGGGATAATATCTACCAATAAAAGCATCCTTGCATTTAGTCCATGAATCAATACTATTCTTAGGCGAGAGATAGCAACCAATCTTTAGGTCTTCCTCTTAATGAGAAAGGGAACAATTTTAATTTTATTATGTCACCATCTACATCTTTATACTTTTGCATTTCACAAAGTTCAACAAAATTATTGAGATGGGCAGCAGCATCATCAGAACTAACACCAGAAAATTGCTCTCGCATAACAAGATTCGGTAAAGCAGGTTTAATTTCAAAGAATTCTGCTGTAGTAGCAGGTGGAGCAATAGGTGTGCATAAGAAATCATTATTATTTGTGGTTGTGAAGTCACACAACTTAGTATTTTCAGGAGTACCCATTTTAGCAACAGTAAATAAAGCAAACTAGATAAATAAATGCAAGTAACTAATTTTTTGTGTTCTTAATACGGCAAGCAAGATAGCAAATAAAGTAAAACTAGCAACTAATTTTTTTGTGTTTTGATTTAGTGCAGCAAACAAAGTAGTAAATAAAATAAAGCAAGACAAAAACAAAGTAAAGAGATTGCGATGTGGAGACTCCCCTTGCAGCGTGTCTTGATCTCCCCGGCAACGGCGCCAGAAATTTAGCTTGATACGCGTACAACATGCGTCCGTTGGGAACCCCAAGTGGAAGGTGTGATGCGTACAGCAGCAAGTTTCCCTCAGTAAGAAACCAAGGTTTATCGAACCAGTAGGAGCCAAGAAGCACGTTGAAGGTTGATGGCGGCGAGATGTAGTGCGGCGCAACACCAGGGATTCCGGCGGCAACGTGGAACCTGCACAAGACAACGAAAGTACTTTGCCCCAACGAAACAGTGAGGTTGTCAATCTCACCGGCTTGCTGTAACAAAGGATTAGATGTATAGTGTGGATGATGATTGTTTGCGGAAAACGAGTAGAACAAGTATTGCGAGTAGATTGTATTCGATTAAAAGAATGGACCGGGGTCCACAGTTCACTAGAGGTGTCTCTCCCATAAGATAAATAGCATGTTGGGTGAACAAATTACGGTTGGGCAATTGACAAATAGAGAGGGCATGACAATGCACATACATGATATGATGAGTAGTGTGAGATTTAATTGGGCATTACGACAAAGTACATAGACCGCTATCCAGCATGCATCTATGCCTAAAAAGTCCACCTTCAGGTTATCATCCGAACCCCTTCCAGTATTAAGTTGCAAACAACAGACAATTGCATTAAGTATGGTGCGTAATGTAATCAATAACTACATCCTCGGACATAGCATCAATGTTTTATCCCTAGTGGCAACAGCACATCCACAACCTTAGAACTTTCTGTCATTGTCCCAGATTTAATGGAGGCATGAACCCACTATCGAGCATAAATACTCCCTCTTGGAGTTAAGAGTAAAAACTTGGCCAGAGCCTCTACTAATAATGGAGAGCATGCAAGATCATAAACAACACATAGGTAATAGATTGATAATCAACATAACATAGTATTCTCTATCCATCGGATCCCAACAAACACAACATATAGCATTACAGATAGATGATCTTGATCATGTTAGGCAGCTCACAAGATCCGACAATGAAGCACATAAGGAGAAGATGACCATCTAGCTACTGCTATGGACCCATAGTCCAGGGTTGAACTACTCACTCATCAATCCGGAGGCGACCATGCCGGTGTAGAGTCCTCCGGGAGATGATTCCCCTCTCCGGCAGGGTGCCGGAGGCGATCTCCTGAATCCCCCGAGATGGGATTGGCGGCGGCAGCGTCTCTGGAAGGTTTTCCGTATCGTGGCTCTCGGTACTGGGGCTATTATCGATGAAGGCTTAAGTAGGCAGAAGGGTAGGTCAAGGGGCGTCACGAGGGGCCCAGACGCCAGGGCCGCGCGGCCGGGGTCCAGGCCGCGCCGCCTGTCGTACGGCCACCTCGTGGCCCCACTTCGTTTCTCCCTCGGTCTTCGGAAGCTTCGTGGAAAAATAGGACCCTGGGCGTTGATTTCGTCCAATTCGAGAATATTTCCTTACTAGGATTTACGAAACCAAAAACAGCGTGAAAACAAGAATCGGCTCTTCGGCATCTTGTTAATAGGTTAGTGCCGGAAAATGCATAAATATGACGTAAAGTATGCATAAAACATGTAGGTATCATCAATAATGTGGCATGGAACATAAGAAATTATCGATACGGCGGAGACGTATCAGAGGCCAAGCTCATGGGGAGAGGTGCCTAAACTAGGGTGTATAAATGAAAGGTTAAGGTTGATGATCCGCGTACTGAGTTACGATGATTTGAGGTTATCCTCGACGGATGTAATCAAAAGTTGTGGCACAAGAGTACAAACTCTGCAGAGTGTTAAACCTATTCGAATAGCCGTGTCCACGGTTACGGACGATTGGAAAGGCCATACTATTCCGTTGTTAGAACTTTTGTCTTGAAAAGAGTTGTTGAATTGAAAGGTGATTTGACCTGAATCACAATGATTTGTGGGAATGATACTAATGTTCCCACTTGAGTTAGTCTAGAAAATGAAGAGTCTTTACTAAAGGTTTATTGAACTAAAACTTGGCTTTATGCAAATAAACCTAGAGCTTAGCACCCCTTACTACAATTGTTAAGTTTTTACATTAGTATTAGTTTGCGAGTACTTTAAAGTACTCATGGATGTGTCCCAGGCTATTCAAATGCCAGACTATGAAGAGGAGCAACAGTACCAGGATGACGGACAACAGGACGTCTACAATAACTAGGACATCTTCTAACGTCAAGCGTTGCCTGTGGAATAGATAGTCCACTACTACTTCGCTTCCGCTACTTATTTGTGTTGTTGAACAATCTATTTGTGTAATATTGGATCATGTGATCCATTGTTGTAAGACAAGTATGTGTTGTAATAAATGATGACTCTATGCTACTTAACTATTATGTCTCGCAAAAACAATCTTCCTGGGATTGCGATGTATGATATAATAGGCATCCGGACTTAAAAATCCGGGTGTTTACAAGTTGGTATCAGAGCCATTGTTTGACCTTAGAAGACCCTAGTTAGAATGGACGTTTAACAAACTTAGTTTCAAATTTAATGAAGTAAATAGTTACGAAAACATATTCACGCTCTTACCTTTGAAGATCTTTTGTAAAATAATTCATGCTCTTCCTTTTGAGTTATTTAAAATTTGAACACTTGCACTTCTCTAACTTACTCATCTAATCCCTCTACAGATGGAGCCATTCACCCAGACGGAGTTCTACCAGCTTGGGAATGGTGGCGGTCTGATCTTCGAAAGGGATCTCTTCGCCCTGACGGAGTTTCTCGGACGCGCACCCCCCGAGTTCTTCGGGGGTCAGGTCAATGACCAGCCCGGAGGGCAGCTCCAATGTGTCATTATGGCCGACCTCCACGGAAAGCTCACGTCCCTCCTGACTGACAGGATCCAATTCTCCTTCAGGGAGAACAACTGGGTCGATGGACTCGCTCGTGGGATGCAGGAAGCGCTCGCACGTCTGTGCGGGCAAACGCGATGGACCTTGAGGGGGAACGCTTTGCATCCTACGCAAGGCACAACTCCCTTGGAGTGCCCCTGAACCTGCCGTCTCACCCCCAGCTGAGGCACCACGTGGAGCACCTCGATTTCATGTTGAACGAGGTTCACATCGATCTGGACAACTCCCGCGCATACGCCAACCACACCCACATCCAGCTGGCTCAACAGGCGGAGACCATCAAGGTCATCGCCAAGGAGTGCTTGACTCTCCGCCGCCTCAACCTCAAGAAGGACTCCACCATCAACCGCCTCAAGGCCAAGATCGCCTCACTGAAGGCGACCATCGAGACCCAAGCTGAGCAGCTCAGGGACTTGGAGGGAGAAGGTGAGGGGGAAGACATCCAGGGGGACGGTTACTCCTACGTGAGCAACGACGGCGACTACGAGGAGGAGGAAGACGACAACCTGGTCTTCCACCCCTATGAGGATGGCCACGAGCACCTGACTGCCGGGATGGATACCACCTTCCCGATCAACGTCGATGGAGAGTAGTCCCGTCTGAGCACTTGCGCCCCGTGATTTGTATCGGTCCTTTGTATCCGCCCCATGTATCGTAGATTGTTGAAAGGGTTCTTCAAACCCTCCGGTTTGTTGGTTTGTAATATTTGCTACCTTAATGACTATGTTTGTGTGTTTAATTTCAATATATCAAGAACTCAAGTTTTAAATTTTGTGAACTTTATCCAAAATAAGCCTTAGAAATTTCATATCCATGTTCAGATGGCACCCCCAACTCGCAGCATGAATCAAGATGCAATGATGCAAATGTTGCAAATGATGATGGCTGATAGAGAGGTTGAAAGAGCCGAAAGGCAAGCCAATATCGCTGCACTTCAACAGATTGCTCAGGGCAATCAAGGCCATGGAAACCACGACCACCCAGGGTCAAAGCTGAAGAACTTCCAGAACACCAACCCACCGGTGTTTAGCAAGACGGAGGAACCCCTTGATGCTGATGATTGGCTCCAAACCATGGAGAACAATCTTGAGGTTGCCGGAGTTGAGGACAACGAGAAGGTGTTGTTTGCCACCCACTATTTGGCAGGACCTGCACGTGCCTGGTGGACAAGTGCCCGCGCATTGAATGCGGGGCAAATGATGACTTGGGCAGATTTCAAGCTCAAGTTTAGCAAGTATCACGTGCCACCGGGCCTGATCAAGAAGATGAGGGACGAGTTCAGGGAACTCAAGCAAGGCCGACTGACCGTGGTAGAATACCGCGACAGATTCCTCACTCTGTCAAGGTACACTCCGGACGAGACGGACACCACCGAAAAGAGGAAGGAGAGATTCCTGAATGGACTGCACGATGAGATGCAGACTATTTTGGTCAACATCCCTTTTATCGACCTAGAAGCCCTTGTTGACTCCGCCATCCAGATGGAGGGGAAACTCAACCAAGCCAACAAGAACCGCAAGCGCCGAATGATGAATCAGAGTGGGCCCAACAATACCCACAAGTATCGCCCCAGCTCAAGTGGAGGGTTTGCCCCAAGAAACAACAAGCCCCAGATGCAGAATTCACGTCCGGGTTATCAGAACCGGAGTGGAGGAAACCCCAGGCCAGGAGGCCACCACAACAACAGCAACTACAACAACAACAACAACAACAACTTCAACCGCGCTCCACCCCGAGCCCCCAACCACAACAACAACAACTCCAACACTGCTCCGAGGACTGGGAGCAACGCTGTTCCCATCACCCCCAAGGACAAGTCCACCATCACTTGTTACGAGTGCGGAGTGGTGGGGCACTACTCCAACGAGTGCCCCAAGAGACTCGCTAAGACTACCGCCAACACCTCTGGCCTTGCTCAGCAGAAACACCGTGTCGCCAACGGCAAGAAGTTCACCCCCAACAACCCGAACAACCGCAGCGGCCGCCTCTTTCACATGAGTGCGGAAGAAGCCCAGGAAGCCCCAGATGTTGTGTTGGGTATGTTCTCTGTTAACTCAATACCTGCAAGAGTGTTGTTTGATTCTGGAGCATCACATTCCTTTGTTACTGAAGATTTTGCATGCACTAGTAAGATTCAACCCATCAGTTTGAAGCATGTCATGATAGTTCAAATACCTGGTTCAACAACTAAAGCTAGAAAAATTTGCAAAGATGTGCCTATCATAATTCTTGAAATAGAATTTTATGCAAATTTGATTGTTCTGGGAACAAAAGGTTTGGAAGTAGTACTGGGTATGGACTGGATGTCAAAACATCATGGACCGATTGATTGTGCCAAGAAGGCCATCACCATGACTAGTAGCACCGGAGTGTTAGTAGAGCACATATCTGAAAGACTGCCCAGAAAGTTTACCAGCAACCAGAGTTTAGCCAAACCCACCTTGGATCAGATCATGGTCGTTTGTCGATACCCCGATGTGTTTCCTGATGATCTACCCGGTATGCCCCCAGATCGGGATATCGAGTTTATCATTGAGTTAATCCCTGGAACAAGACCTATAGCCCAGAGAGCCTATAGTATGAACCCGGCAGAATTAGTGGAACTGAAGAAGCAGCTGGATGATATGCTATTCAAAGGTCTGATTCGACCAAGTGCGTCGCCTTGGAGATAACCAGTTTTGTTTGTGGACAAGAAGGATGGTGCCAATCGTTTATGTACGGACTACCGTAAGCTTAACGATGTCACCATCAAGAACAAGTACCCTTTGCCGAAGATAGAAGATCTGTTTGACCAGCTGGCCGGTGCCAAAGTGTTCTCAAAGATTGATCTGAGGACTGGTTACCACCAACTGAAGATCCTTGCCACCGATATCCCCAAAACTGCCTTTACCACCAGATATGGATTGTATGAGTACAATGTCATGTCATTTGGATTGACCAATGCCCCCGCTTACTTCATGAATCTCATGAATAAGATCTTTATGAACTTTCCGAGATAAGTTTGTCGTTGTCTTCATCGACGACATCCTTATCTACTCCAAATCCGAAGAAGAACATGAGCATCATTTGGAAGTTGTCTTAGATACCCTTCGGGAGCATCAGTTGTACGCCAAGTTCAGCAAGTGTGAGTTTTGGTTGAAGGAAGTAGGATTCCTGGGACACATCTTGTCTGTAGGAGGAACTGCCGTTGACCCCTCAAAAATCAAGACCGTTGAAGAATGGAAAGCCCCCACCACTCAGACTGAGGTCCGTGCATTTCTCGGATTGGCAGGATATTACCGCCGGTTCGTTGAAGGATTCTCAAGCATAGTAAGACCAATGACTCAGTTGCTGAAGAAGGACAAGAAGTTTGACTGGACTGTCAAGTGTGAAGAGAGTTTCCAACAACTCAAGCTCAGATTGACCACAGCCCCAATACTGATCATGCCGGACATCACCAAACCCTTCGACGTCTATTGTGATGCATCCAAGATTGGTCTTGGATGTGTGTTGATGCAAGAAGGCAAAGTGATATCTTACCTGTCAAGACAACTGAAGCAACACGAGCAGAACTATCCAACCCATGATTTAGAGCTAGCAGCCGTGGTTTTAGCCCTGAAAGTATGGCGTCATTACCTCATGGGTAATCGATGCGAGATCTATTCTGATCACAAGAGTTTGAAGTATATCTTCACGCAGAAGGAGCTGAATATGAGGCAGCGCAGATGGTTAGAGTTAATCAAGGATTATGATATGGAAATTCACTATCACCCCGGTAAGGCCAATGTGGTAGCGGATGCCCTGAGTAGACTACCGTGTCAGTTGAACTCCATGATCGCAGAAGAGCAACCCAGTTTGTATCACGAATTTGAGCAGTTTAGGATGGAGCTAGTAAGCGAAGAATTTCTAGCCAGCATTGAACTCCAACCTACCTTGATTAGTCAGATCAAGGAAGCCCAGAAGGGAAATGCTATCATTGATGGGATCAAGAGCCAAATAGCTGCGGGAAAAGCACCGGGATTCACAGAAGATGAAGAAGGAGTGCTATGGTACAACGGACGCCTTTGTGTGCCGTCAGATTCAGAGTTGAAGCAAGTTATTCTGAAAGAAGCCCATGACACCCTTTACTCCATTCATCCCGGAGGAACCAAGATGTACCAAGACTTGAAGGAACAATTTTGGTGGCATGGAATGAAGAGAGAAATTGGAAGCTACATCGCCAAATGCGATATCTGTCAAAGAGTCAAAGCAGAACATCAACGCCCCGCAGGATTGCTGCAACCCCTGCAGATTCCCGAATGGAAGTGGGATTCCGTAGGAATGGACTTCTTCACCGGACTGCCCAAATCTAGTAAAGGGAATGATTCTATCTGGGTAGTGGTCGACAGATTGACCAAGGTAGCCCACTTCATCCCCGTCAAGACCACCTATCAAGGACCGAGGCTCGCCGACTTGTATATCTCAAGGATAGTCAGCCTGCACGGAACACCGAAGTCAATAGTGTCAGATAGAGGATCTCAATTCACCTCAAGATTCTGGCAGAAAGTACATGAAGGACTCGTGTCGAGGGTGCTCCTCGGCAATGCCCTCCGATAGGGGCTTAGGGTTGACGGAATCCTGCAAGCTGACACGAGACATCGGTTCACAGACAAGCGGGGAGAGCGATTTACCCAGGTTCGGGGCCCTCGATGAGGTAAAACCCTTACATCCTGCCTGTCTGTTCTTGATTATGATGATAATAGGTTACAATGGGGTGCCGAATAGTTCGGCTGAGATCTCGTCGAGTTGGCTAAACGCTAAGGTAACCTAGCTTTAAGCTTTTTCTGGCTAAGATCGCTAAGATTGATTGTGTCCCTCGACAGCCCCTCTCCTGGCCTTTATATAAGAGGCCAGGTCTCAAGAGGTCTAATCGAGTACGACTGGGTTTACAGCAGATCTATCTCTAAACTTTCCTTGTTCGGTTGCTTCTTGCCTTGCCCACCAAGGATTTCTCTGGAACGCCGTCCGGGTGGCCCATCTTGCTTCCAAGTGTCTTTATGGGCCTCCAACTAATCAATACGGGATAGAGCAACGTCGGTTACCCGAAGGGTTATGCCCACGTCAGTAGTCCCCGAGTGTCTAGCCGAAGGTAATTCGGGTAGAGACTAAAGCATGCCTCCACCAATGTTCTTTTTCTTGAATCTGCATCGTCTTCTTCTGTCGGGTGCGCGTCAGCGCTCCCGATGGGAGTAGCCCCCGAGTCTAGGTACGGATGCTTGGAATCCGTGCGTAGACTCAAGTTGAACCACTCAAACATTTTACTCTGCCGAAGTTTTCCTGTGAGTCTCCGTATTTGTTCGATATATTTTCCACGTGCAAGGGATGATAAGTAACGTGCCCAACTTTTGTTGGTTAACTGTCGATGACAAAACAACGTTACCCTGCACAGAATCAAGTCCCCGGGCATGATCCTGGAGTGCAAAAAAGTTTTATCGGGTGCGCGTCCAGCGTTCCCGATGGGAGTAGCCCCCGAGTCTGGGCACGGGTGCTTGTAACCGGGTGCAGACTTGAGTCGATCAATTGGCCCTTTTTCTTCGAGTCTTCGTTTTATCGGGTGCGCGTCAGCGCTCCCGATGGGAGTAGCCCCCGAGTCTAAGTGCGGACGCTTCACAGTCTGTGCTTAGACTCAAATCTTTCATCCGATAACTTTTCATTTTTCCTTCGAATGCTTTTAGCATTTCTCATGACGTCATTGATGACGCTCCGCTGATATCTTGATTCTGACTGACAGGACATGTCCTGCTGGGCCTATTCTACCCCTTTGCGCACGGTTACCAAGGCGTCTCCTCGATTTCTGTAACCTTCAATAGAAAAGATTACTGAATGGACCGGAAACAACGACACGTGCGCCACTCAACTCTCAAGTTTCCCTTAAAATCTCCAAGGGGCGAAAGAGCCCTTAATCCTCTTCCATATCTTTCATAGCATCTCCTTGTTCTCCTTCTTCTTCCTCCCTTCGTCGCCGCTGCGCCGCCACCACTACTTTTCCGATCTCCCCCGGATCTCACAATGGTGAAGAAGAAGAGCGTTACCGCCACCGCCAGCTCTACTAGCGGAGGCGCCGCCACCAAATCCTCCTCAATTCTTTCGAAGGGGAGCGCCTCGAGCGTTCCTCTTCCAACCCCGGCGCCGCCAGCGCCGCCAAGCTCGGTGGCCAAGCCTGGAGATTGGGTAGCGTCAACCGTCACCAAGCGTGACGAGAAAAGATCCCGAAGTCTGGGATTAATTTCCTCCGACGAGGGGAATGTGATCCTTCCAGGTGCGATTTCTCGGCCTAATCCCCCTGCTGGCTTTACCGTGATGTTCTTATCATTCCTATATCGAGGCCTTTCGCTTCCCAGCCATGAGTTCCTCCTCCATCTCATGCGAACTTACGAAATCCAGTTATGGCAACTTACTCCCAACTCAATCCTCCACGTTGATGTGTTCATCACCCTTTGTGAGGCGTATCTGGGTATCAAACCTCATTTTGGGCTGTGGAAAAAGATCTTCTATGTGAAAAGATACAGCAGTAGCAATGGATATTTTGTCACTGGCGGAGTGGGGTTTGTCGCCCGTTCGGAGATTAACTACTTCAATTTCCCAATGAGGGAATCCGTGCAAGGGTGGAGGCTGAAATGGTTTTACGTCAAGGACTCCCTGTCACCCGAATCTCAGCTTCCTTGCTTTGCCGATGTCTCCGCGGCTAAGCCCAAAAATTCCTGGAAGAACATTCTCTCACCCGACGAAAGAGTAGCAGCCGATGAATTGTTTTCCAAATTTCTTCGAATCAAAGGGGCCGATGGCCAGACTATGATCGGTATAGAGGTGGCAGTGATGTATTTAAAATGTCGAGTCCAACCGGTCATGGCCAGAGTTTACCCGATGTGGTTGTACTCAGGTCCAAAGGATGAAACCAGGATTAATGCTGCCGAGCTGTCGGAAAAGGAGTTGCTTGACGAAGTCCGTCGCCTTACTTCCTTTAGCCAAGAAGATTCGATCCCGTTGATATCTTCTTACATTCCTCTTGATGCTGATCATTCGCCACCAGAGGTAACTTCCTTTTTATGTTCTTACTATGCTATCTTTAGTCGACAGTGTTTGTTTAGTTGGCACGTTTTCATTTGTTCTTATGTACTCCATTCTTCAGCGAGTTCCCATTGTTTCCGGAGACTTGCAAGATTCACCAGACGACAATTCCGAAGGGAGAGGTTCCTCAATCCCTGTCGATTTCCGCATTGCCGAACAAATAGATCCAGAGGATGAATGTAACAACCCGATAGATTCGAGAGCTTCCCATACCGACCTTCCTCCCCCAGCCGATGATGCTTGCGATACAGAAGGATCAGTGCGTGATGATGATGCTGATCATGATACCTTTGTTGATGCAGCTGTGGAAGAGGCCAGGTCTTCACCCACAAAGAGGTCGACAGGCGGCTTTGCCGACGAAGATGACCTCCTCGATATGTAAATATCTTCTTCCTTGAGGCCGTACTTCATCTTTCTTGCATTCCATCCATAACTTGTTGTTGATCAATTCTTTTCTCAGCGACGAAGGTTTCGTCGAGCCGCCAGTCAAAAAGGCCAAACTTGGTGCCACTCCGCCAGACGTCGCTGCTTTCGAAGCGTCAGTTCCTAAAGCAGCCCCCGCGGCTCAGATGTCAACCGCTTCTTCCCTTTCTAAGGGGAAGGATGCTCCTTCGACTGCTGCCACCAGGACTCCCCCTTCTGTAAGTCCTTCTCGAATGCAGCATGGACCTCTCGAACGGGCGTCTTGCTTGGAAGATTTTTCATTGGATAACCCCCTCCCTTTTTCTTCTTTAGGACCTGCGAGGAGTCATCTCTTCTTTGGAGGCCTTCGCTTCCCAATTCACTTCTCTAGAAGCGGAGAAGGTTCGTCTCCAAAAGGAGATTAAATCGTCCTCCTCGAAGCTAGATGGCGCAGTCAAGATAGCTGCCGAAGCCCGCCAAGAAGTTGACTCCTTGAAGGAGGAGCTGGGCAAGCTGAAAGAGAAGTTGCGGGAGGAAGAAGCGACCAGGCTAGCTGCCGAGGCCCGGGCTGCTGAAAAGGATGAACTCCTTCGTCAGTCTTCTTTGGCTTTACTTGGTAATCTCTTTCGTTTCCCTGTGTCAATTATCACTTATGGGCTCAACTTTTTATCGATGATCTCTTCTCCTTCTGCAGAAGCCGCCAACATTCCTGTCGATGCCCTAGACAGAGTTCCAAATAATTCTCCATCCAATGGTTTGTCGATGGCTCTTGCTTCCCATCAGCTTACTCGGGAGCTTCTTGAGAAGGGAAAGGGTGCCATGGCACGGATACACTCGATGATCTTCCCCGAGATCAGTCAAGATAAAACCCTGGG
>NC_061508.1:3916369-3928493 GCF_022539505.1 Lolium rigidum | reverse complement strand
TACAATATTTTAATCCTGCTTGTTTACTATAATCACTACTGCTTTGTCTTTGTTACACTATGCTGTTGTTATTTCACTACTGCTATCTGCTATAAAACTGTTACTACTCGATAAACTCTTGCGAGCAAGTCTGTTTCCAGGTGCAGCTGAATTGACAACTCCGTTGTTAAGGCTTTCAAGTATTCTTTGTCTCCCCTTGTGTCGAATCAATAAATTGGGTTTTACTTCCCTCGAAGACTATTGCGATCCCCTATACTTGTGGGTCATCAGTTAGGGTTTAAGAGCAAGTGATCAACACATCAACACTCATCATGGCAATTGTACAATAGAAAAGCACACTATGCATGAACTACATGTAACACTATATGCATATAAAAAGTTTTTGTTTGTTGCAAATTTTGAGTCTTTGAAAATCTCTCTCTTGATTTATTATTGTTGAAACTTGGGATGTTACATGCAGGGAGAGCGGGGGGGAGCTGGGGGTGGCCGTGGTCATGGTGGTGGCCGTGCCCCGCCAGTCGCTGCTGCAACAAAGGCTTCATCATCCCTTGGCGGTGCCTCAGACCCGATCCCCATCAAGTCAGAATTCGCACAGAGCTTGGGGCAACAGTTGGGTGCTGCTAATCAAGGTATGTTTCCCATGATGAATCCCAACATGTGGAATATGTCGATGAGCCAGTGGCAGAAATTCTTTGGCAACGAGCAATTTCCCCCCTCTGGTTTCAATCCTATGATGATGATGCCGTCGGGGATTAACCCCAATCTTCCCCAATCCAACAATCAAGGTAGCAGTGCCAGTCTGGTTCCTTCACAACAGCAGCAAGTCTCAGGGAGTAATAAGAGCAAGAAGAAGGTTCAGAAAGGGGCTGCCTCTGATGGTTCAACAAATAGTGGGGAGAGGGCAGGAATTTTGATGCAGCTGTCAGCACCTAGTGGACCTGGTCCTACTTTAGATCTCAAGTTCAAGAATGTTACATGCTACAACTATGGTGAACTAGGTCATTATGTTGGTCTCTGTACTAGGGTTAAGAGATGCTTTATTTGTAGTAAGACTGGTCATCATATGGACAATTGTCTAATGTGGTATTCTCTCCTACCCATTGCTCAGTATTGGGGGAGTGCAAACCCTGGTTTAGGTTTCTTCCATGTGGAGGTGGAGGGGCATGAGGCAATACAATGGTTGAATATGGACAATGTTGGAGTAGTGTTAGTTAAAGAGGGTGAAATCTCTGCTGAAGAATTGGAGAAGAGCTTCAGTGACATGTGGAAAGTTAACTGGTTCTGGCAGATCAGACAAATTGGGCCTAAAAAGTTCCTAGTGAGGTTCCCTCCAAGCAAGAGGATCAAAGAGCTTGTGGAATACCCCTCCATCAATCTCAAGAAAGAGGGTGTGGTGATCTATTTTGAGAACTGGGAGGGGGAACCAGAGACTTTTGAGGAGTTTCAGGAGATATGGGTCAAGATCATTGGCATCCCAACCAAGTGGCTGACATGGAAGACTATATGTCAAATATCCACTACCCTTGGTGTGCTTGTCAACATTGATTGGCAGGGCATTTTCAGAAGCTTCTACAAAGAAGTCAGAGTTAAGGTGTTTGTGAGGGACAAATCTAAAATCCCATCAAACAAACTCTTTGAGATGGAACAGTGTTTCTTTCTCATCGACTTCTTTGTAGAGAATGAAGGTGAAACTATTGAGGTAGATGAGGATGATGATGAAGACCCTGGTCAGAGTAATGAAGGGGATAAGCTTGATGATGATGCTGATATTGGGGACGACTTCAAGGCTTTTGACAAGAGCAACTCTGGTGGGAATAATAACAAGATGGAGACTGATCCTTCTTGCTCTGGTGGGAGAAGTGGTCCTAGGTCTACTACTCAGTTGGCACTGGAGTCATCTGTTCAGGCCAAAGTTTTTGGCAAAGAGCCTCTCATCCCTGCTGAGAGTGCTCTGGTGCTAAGATGTGTTGAAGAGAATATTTGTAAAAACCTTCTCCAACACTTTGAGGATGAGGAAGATGAAGATATTGAAGGTGCCAAAAGTGTTGAAGCTGATGTGCTTCCCAATGCTCCTGAGCCTGCTATGCCTTCCAAGGTGTGGAAAGAGAAGAATCAATGGGGCCCTGTGCAAGCTACTAGGATGAGTTCTAGAATACCAAGAGATGGTAAAACTGCTATTGAAAAAGCTCAAGATCTCAAGAAGGCAAAGAATCTGGAAATCCCTAAAGGTACTAATACTTATGGCTCTTCCAATTCTTTTGCTGCCCTTGATAACCATACCATGATTGATAATGCTAGAAAGGCTGGCATTATCCTAGAACATAAAACACATAATGTGGATGATGTTATTGCCAAAATTAAAGAAGTTGAATTAAAAAGACTTGATGATTTTCACCAGTCTAATCCTGCTTGCTTTCTTCCAAATGACATTAGTCTCTCTGTGGAATAATTGAAAGCAGGTTTGGAAGATGGAGATGAGGTGTTATCTGATCAGGGTGATCACATTAGTGATGTGCCTGATGAGGATGACCCTTGGACAATAGTCCATAGTAGGAAAAAGGGTAGAAGGAAACTTATTTTTAAAAATGGTAGTAGCTCTAATTTGGAACTCTAGAGGTTTGAATATGCCTGACAAGCTTACTAAGGTGCATGATCTCATTAGAGAAACATGCCCTGATATTATTTGCTTTTCTGAGACCAAAAAAGAGGATTTCTCAAGTCTACAGTTGCAACAACTAGATCCAAGGGAGAGATTCTCTTGGAACTGGTTGCCAGCTGTGGGGACTGCTGGAGGGATCCTTGTTGGTGTTATTTTCGAGATTTTTGACATAGTGAGATGGGATATCTTATCTTACTGTGTGTCTGTCCAAATTAAGTCAAAAAAAGATAGTGTCATTTGGAGAGTTATATCTATTTATGGCTCTGCTTATGAAGAACATAAACTTGATTTCATCAATGAGTTGCATAATGTTGTTGCTTGTTGGAGTGGTCCTACTCTAGTAGGTGGTGATTTCAATCTCATTAGAGAAAAAAGTGAGAAGAATTCTGGTAACATCAACCAACATTGGGCCAACCTTTTCAATGATTGGATTAATAAATTCAATCTGTTGGAGCTTAAAAATCCCAGCCGATAGTTCTCTTGGGCTAATAACCAAGATAACTTAGTCATGGCCTTACTAGATAGGGTCTTTGTGTCCACTTGTTGGGAGGTTTTATTTCCTGCCAGTAGTCTTGCTTTCAAGCCAAGGGTTGACAGTGACCACACTCCTCTTATTGTGGACAATGGTGCCTTGAAAATTCCTCACTCTAAACAATTTAGATTTGAAAACTGGTGGCTTAAGGTTGAGGGGTTTGACCAAGTGGTTGCCAAGTTCTGGCAGGTCCCTTGTCACCACAAGAATTCTCTTGATAGGTGGCAGTTTAAATTGAGGAATACTAGGAAAGGGTTGAAAGGCTGGTCTGCCAATATTGAATCTGCTCAAAGGAAGCTTAAGCAAGGGCTTATTGCTGAATATGATCTCCTTGATATCCTTTCTGAAACTCAATCTTTATCACCAGCTTCCAAACAAAAAATGAAGAGTATCTCTGTTAAACTGACTAAAATTTGGAGTAGTGAGGAAATAAAAGCTAGACAAAGGTCCAGAGAAAGATATAATTTGGAAGGTGATCGTAACACTGCTTATTTTCATGCTGTAGCTAACCAGAGGAGGAGGAAGAAGAAAATTTGTCAATTGCAAGGAGAAGCAGGGATGGTTGAAGATAATAAAGGTATGTTGGATATTGTTGTTAAGTACTCTAAAGACCTTTTCTGTAAAGAACCTTGCCTTGATATTGATTTGTTAGATGGTTTTTGGGATCCTGAGGATATGGTGTCTCAAGAACATAATAACATGCTCAATGCTGATTTTCCTGAGAAAGAGGTTAAGGATGCTATCTTTGGCTCTTATGCTGAAGGTGCTCCTGGACCTGATGGTTTTCCTTTCCTTTTTTACCAACATTTTTGGGAGCTCATTAGAGCTGATTTCATGGACATGGTTAAGGATTGGAATGAGGGGAAACTTGATCTTTATAGATTAAATTTCTCACTCTTGACTTTGATTCCAAAGGAAACTGATGCTGTAATTATACAGAAGTTCAGACCTATTGCCCTAACCAATTGCAGTTTTAAGATTTTTTCTAAGTGTGCCACCAATAGGCTGGGTGTGGTTAGTGAGGAACTTATTTCTCCTAACCAAACAGCTTTCATTAAGGGGAGATACATTCTTGAGAGTGTGGTTTCTGCCCATGAAGTTATTCATGAAGCAGTTCATAGGGGCAATCTGGTTTTATTTTCAAACTTGACTATGAAAAGGCATATGATAGGGTTGATAGAGATTTCCTTTTGAGAGTCATGAGGATGAGGGGCTTTAGCCCTAGATGGATGTCTATTATTGAGGGGCTTTTACATAAAGGCTCTGTTGGTGTTAGGATTAATGATTGCAATAGTCATTTCGTCCTTACTAGAAGAGGGGTGAGGCAGGGGGCCCTATTTCCCCCATCCTCTTTAATTTCATGGCTGATGTCTTCACCAAGGTGCTATCTAAAGCTGCTGGTGATAGGCAGATTGCTGGCCTCATGCAAGAGCTAGGTAGAGGGGGATCATTAGTATGCAATATGCTGATGATACTCTTCTATTTATTGAAAATAAGTTGCAATATGTCATAAATTTAAAGTGGATCTTAGCTTGTTTTGAACATATGTTGGGAATGAGAATAAATTTTCATAAATGTGATCTGGTACCTATTAATGTTGCTGAGGGGGATGCTCAACTTACTGCCCAATCTCTAAGTTGTAAAATAGGGGAGTTTCCTATGAATTATCTAGGTGTTCCCCTACATCACAGCAAACTTAGGAAAGAGGATATTCAACCTGTTGTTGATAAAATCCTTAAAAAAGCTGGTGGTTGGAGAGGTAAACTTCTTAACCATGCTGCCAAATTGGAGCTGGTCAGAAGTGTGCTGGCTAGTATTCCCATTTATCTCCTTAGTGTGATTAAGTTCCCAAAATGGGCCATTACCCTTATTAACTCCCAAATGGCACACTGCCTCTGGGATAATTATGAGGGGCATCATAAATACCATCTAGCTAATTGGGGGCTGGTGACCAGGAAGAAGGAGTATGGAGGATTGGGCATCCCTGACTTATCAGAGATGAACATGTGCCTCTTAGCCTCTTGGGTCAAAAGATATCACTTGAGTGATGATAAAGTTTGGAAGCAAATAGTGTTGGAGATATGCCCAAGAGGCAATAATAAAAGTGGTTATTATATATATCTTTATGTTTATGATGAATGTTTATATACCATGCTATAATTGTATTAACCGAAACATTGATACATGTGTGATATGTAAACAACAAAGAGTCCCTAGTATGTCTCTTAACTAGCTTGTTGATTAATAGATGATTAGTTTCATAATCATGAACATTGGATGTTATTAATAACAAGGTTATATCATTATATGAATGATGTAATGGACACACCCAATTAAGCGTAGCATAAGATCTCGTCATTAAGTTATTTGCTATAAGCTTTCGATACATAGTTACCTAGTCCTTATGACCATGAGATCATGTAAATCACTTATACCGGAAAGGTACTTTGATTACACCAAACGCCACTGCGTAAATGGGTGGTTATAAAGGTGGGATTAAGTATCCGGAAAGTATGAGTTGAGGCATATGGATCAACAATGGGACTTGTCCATCCCGATGACGGATAGATATACTCTAGGCCCTCTCGGTGGAATGTCGTCTAATGTCTTGCAAGCATATGAATAAGTTCATAAGAGACCACATACCACGGTACGAGTAAAGAGTACTTGTTAGGAGACGAGGTTGAACAAGGTATAGAGTGATACCGATGATCAAACCTCGGACAAGTAAAATATCGCGTGACAAAGGGAATTGGTATCGTATGTGAATGGTTCATTCGATCATGATACGTCTCCGACGTATCGATAATTTCTTATGTTCCATGCCACATTATTGATGTTATCTACATGTTTTATGCACACTTTATGTCATATTCGTGCATTTTCTGGAACTAACCTATTAACAAGATGCCGAAGTGCCGATTCTTGTTTTCTGCTGTTTTTGGTTTCAGAAATCCTAGTAAGGAAATATTCTCGGAATTGGACGAAATCAACGCCCAGGGCCCTATTTTTCCACGAAGCTTCCAGAAGTCCGAAGAGGAGACGAAGTGGGGCCACGAGGGGGCCACACCCTAGGGCGGCGCGGCCCCCCTTGGCCGCGCGGCCCCGTGGTGTGGGGCCCTCGTGCCGCTCTCCGACCTGCCCTTCCGCCTACTTAAAGCCTCCATTGCGAAACCCCTAGTACCGAGAGCCACGATACGGAAAACCTTCCAGAGACGCCGCCGCCGCCGATCCCATCTCGAGGGATCCAGGAGATCGCCTCCGGCACCCTGCCGGAGAGGGGATTCATCTCCCGGAGGACTCTACGCCGCCATGGTCGCCTCCGGAGTGATGTGTGAGTAGTCTACCCCTGGACTATGGGTCCATAGCAGTAGCTAAATGGTTGTCTTCTCCCCATTGTGCTTCATTGTCGGATCTTGTGAGCTGCCTAACATGATCAAGATCATCTATCTGTAATTCTATATGTTGCGTTTGTTGGGATCCGATGAATAGAGAATACTTGTTATGTTGATTATCAAAGTTATGTCTATGTGTTGTTTATGATCTTGCATGCTCTCCGTTACTAGTAGATGCTGCGGCCAAGTAGATGCTTGTAACTCCAAGAGGGAGTATTTATGCTCGATAGTGGGTTAATGCTGCATTGACACACGGGACGATGACGAGAAAGTTCTAAGGTTGTGTTGTGCTTGTTGCCACTAGGGATAAAACATTGATGCTATGTCTAAGGATGTAGTTGTTGATTACATTACGCACCATACTTAATGCAATTGTCTGTTGCTTTGCAACTTAATACTGGAGGGGGTTCGGATGATAACCTGAAGGTGGACTTTTTAGGCATAGATGCATGCTGGATGGCGGTCTATGTACTTTGTCGTAATGCCCAATTAAATCTCACTATACTCATCATAATATGTATGTGCATGGTCATGCCCTCTTTATTTGTCAATTGCCCAACTGTAATTTGTTCACCCAACATGCTGTTTATTTTATGGGAGAGACACCTCTAGTGAACTGTGGACCCCGGTCCAATTCTCTATACTGAAATACAATCTACTGCAATACTTGTTCTACTGTTTTCTGCAAACAATCATCTTCCACACAATACGGTTAATCCTTTGTTACAGCAAGCCGGTGAGATTGACAACCTCATCTGTTTCGTTGGGGCAAAGTACTTTGGTTGTGTTGTGCGGGTTCCACGTTGGCGCCGGAATCCCTGGTGTTGCGCCGCACTACATCCCGCTGCCATCAACCTTCAACGTGCTTCTTGGCTCCTCCTGGTTTGATAAACCTTGGTTTCTTTATGAGGGAAAACTTGCTGCTGTGCGCATCATACCTTCCTCTTGGGGTTCCCAACGAACGTGTGAGTTACATGCCATCAAGCTCTTTTACGGCGCCGTTGCCGGGAGATCAAGACACGCTGCAAGGGGAGTCTCCACTTCTCAATCTCTTTACTTTTTTTTGTCTTGCTTATTTTTATTTACTACTTTGTTTGCTGCACTAAATCAAAATACAAAAAAATTAGTTGCTAGTTTTACTTTATTTGCTATCTTGTTTGCTATATCAAAAACACAAAAAAATTAGTTACTTGCATTTACTTTATCTAGTTTGCTTTATTTTTCGTTGCTAAAATGGCCAACCCTGAAAATACTAAGTTGTGTGACTTCACAACCACAAATAATAATGATTTCTTATGCACACCTATTGCTCCACCTGCTACTACAGCAGAATTCTTTGAAATTAAACTCGCTTTCTTGAATCTTGTTATGCGAGAGCAATTTTACAGTGTTAGTTCGATGATGCTGCTGCCCATCTTAATAATTTTGTTGAATTATGTGAAATGCAAAAATATAAAGATGTAGATGGTGACATTATAAAATTAAAATTGTTCCCTTTCTCATTAAGAGTAAGAGCTAAAGACTGGTTGCTATCTCTGCCTAAGAATAGTATTGATTCATGGACTAAATGCAAGGATGCTTTTATTGGTAGATATTATCCCCCTGCTAAAATTATATCTTTGAGGAGTAGCATAATGAATTTTAAACAATTAGATACTGAACATGTTGCTCAAGCTTGGGAAAGAATGAAATCTCTGGTTAAAAATTGCCCAACCCATGGATCGACTACTTGGATGATCATCCAAACCTTCTATGCAGGACTAAATTTTTCTTCGCGGAATTTATTGGATTCAGCTGCTGGAGGTACCTTTATGTCCATCACTCTTGGTGAAGCAACAAAGCTTCTTGATAATATGATGATCAACTACTCTGAATGGCACACGGAAAGAGCTCCACAAGGTAAGAAGGTAAATTCTGTCGAAGAAACCTCTTCCTTGAGTGATAAGATTGATGCTATTATGTCTATACTTGTGAATGATAGGACTAATATTGATCCTAATAATGTTCCGTTAGCTTCATTGGTTGCACAAGAAGAACATGTTGATGTAAACTTCATTAAAAATAATAATTTCAACAACAATGCTTACCGGAACAATTCTAGTAACAACTATAGGCCATATCCTTATAATAATGGCAACGGCTATGGTAATTCTTATGGGAATTCTTACAACAATAATAGGAGTTCACCCCTGGACTTGAAGCCATGCTTAAAGAATTTATTAGTACACAAACTGCTTTTAACAAATCTGTTGAAGAAAAGCTTGGGAAAATTGATATACTTGCTTCTAAAGTCGATAGTCTTGCCTCTGATGTTGATCTCTTGAAATCGAAAGTTATGCCTAATAGGGATATTGAAAATAAAATTGTTACTACAGCAAATGCCATCCAAGTTAGAATTAATGAGAATATAAGATTAATGGCTGAATGATGCGTGTGGTTGGCACGTCCGTTGGGAACCCCAAGAGGAAGGTGTGATGCGCACAGCGGCAAGTTTCCCTCAGTAAGAAACCAAGGTTTAATCGGACCAGTAGGAGTCAAGAAGCACGTTGAAGGTTGATGGCGGCGAGATGTAGTGCGGCGCAACACCAGTGATTCCGGCGCCAACGTGGAACCTGCACAACACAACCAAGATACTTTGCCCCAACGAAACAGTGAGGTTGTCAATCTCACCGGCTTGCTGTAACAAAGAGTTAACCGTATTGTGTGGAAGATGATTGTTTGCAGAAAACAGTAGAACAAGTATTGCGATAGATTGTATTTCAGTAAAGAGAATTGGACCGGGGTCCACAGTTCACTAGAGGTGTCTCTCCCATAAGACGAACGAGCATGTTGGGTGAACAAATTACAGTTGGACAATTGACAAATAAAGAGAGCATGACCATGCACATACATATCATGATGAGTATAGTGAGATTTAATTGGGCATTACGACAAAGTACATAGACCGTCATCCAACTGCATCTATGCCTAAAAAGTCCACCTTCGGGTTATCATCCGAACCCCTCCAGTATTAAGTTGCTAACAACGAGACAATTGCATTAAGTATTGCGCGTAATGTAACTAGTGACTACATCCTTGAACATAGCACTAATGTTTTATCCCTAGTGGCAACAGCACATCCGTAATCTTAGTGGTTCTTGTCACTCCTCCAGATTCACGGAGACATGAACCCACTATCGAGCATAAATACTCCCTCTTGGAGTTACTAGCATCAACTTGGCCAGAGCATCTACTAATAACGGAGAGCATGCAAGGTCATAAACAACACATAGACATAGCTTTGATAATCAACATAACAAGTATTCTCTATTCATCGGATCCCAACAAACGCAACATATAGAATTACAGATAGATGATCTTGATCATGTTAGGCAGCTCACAAGATCCGACAATGATAGCATAATGGGGAGAAAACAACCATCTAGCTACTGCTATGGGCCCATAGTCCAGGGGTAGACTACTCACACATCACACCGGAGGCGACCATGGCGGCGTAGAGTCCTCCGGGAGATGATTCCCCTCTCCGGCAGGGTGCCGGAGGCGATCTCTCGGATCCCCCGAGATGGGATCGGTGGCGGCGGCGTCTGCGGGAAGGTTTTCCGTATCGTGGCTCTCGGTACTGGGGTTTTCGTCACGGAGACTTTTTATAGGCGAAAGGGCAGGTCAAGAGGCGGCACGGGGGCCCCACACCACAGGGCCGCGCGGCCAAGGGGGGGGCCGCGCCGCCCTATAGTGTGGCCCCTCCGTGGCCCCTCTTCGTCTCTCCTTCGGACTTCGGAAGCTTCGTGAGAAAATAGGCCCCTGGGCTTTGATTTCGTCCAATTCCGAGAATATTTCCTTACTAGGATTTCCGAAACCAAAAACAGCGAGAAAACGAGCAATCGGCACTTCGGCATCTTGTTAATAGGTTAGTTCCGGAAAATGCACGAATATGACATAAAGTGTGCATAAAACATGTAGATAACATCAATAATGTGGCATGGAACATAAGAAATTATCGATACGTCGGAGACGTATCAGCATCCCCAAGCTTAGTTCTGCTCGTCCCGAGCAGGTAAAACGATAACACAGATAATTTCTGGAGTGACATGCCATCATAATCTTGATCATACTATTTGTAAAGCATATGTAGTGAATGCGGCGATCAAAACAATGTATATGACATGAGTAAACAAGTGAATCATAAAGCAAAGACTTTTCATGAATATCACTTCAAGACAAGCATCAATAAGTCTTGCATAAGAGTTAACTCATAAAGCAATAATTCAAAGTAGAGATATTGAAGCAACACAAAAGAAGATTAAGTTTCAGCGGTTGCTTTCAACTTGTAACATGTATATCTCATGGATATTGTCAACATAGAGTAATATAATAAGTGCAATAAGCAAGTATGTAGGAATCAATGCATAGTTCACACAAGTGTTTGCTTCTTGAGGTGGAGAGAAATAGGTGAACTGACTCAACATTGAAAGTAAAAGAATGGTCCTCATAGAGGAAAAGCATCGATTGCTATATTTGTGCTAGAGCTTTGATTTTGAAAACATGAAACAATTTTGTCAACGGTAGTAATAAAGCATATGCATCATGTAAATTATATCTTATAAGTTGCAAGCCTCATGCATAGTGTACCAATAGTGCCCGCACCTTGTCCTAATTAGCTTGGACTACCCGGATTATCACCGCAATACATATGCTTTAACCAAGTATCACAAAGGGGTACCTCTATGCCGCTCTGTACAAAGGTCTAAGGAGAAAGCTCGCATTTGGATTTCTCGCTTTTGATTATTCTCAACTTAGACATCCATACCGGGACAACATAGACAACGAGATAATGGACTCCTCTTTTAATGCTTTAAGCATTCAACAACAATTAATAATTTTCTCATTTGAGATTTGAGGATTGTTGTCCAAAGCTGAAACTTCCACCATGGATCATGGCTTTAGTTAGCGGCCCAATGTTCTTCTCTCACAATATGCATGCTCAAACCATTCAACTCAGTGTAGATCGCCCTTACTTCAGACAAGACGAACATGCATAGCAACTCACATGAAATTCAACCAATGAATAGTTGATGGCGTCCCCAGTAAGCATGGTTATCGCACAACAAGCAACTTAATAAGAGATAAAGTGCATAATTACATATTCAATACCACAATAGTTTTTAAGCTATTTGTCCCATGAGCTATATATTGCAAAGGTGAATGATGGAATTTTAAAGATAGCACTCAAGCAATTTACTTTGGAATGGCGGAAAATACCATGTAGTATAGGTAGGTATGGTGGACACAAATGGCATAGTGGTTGGCTCAAGTATTTTGGATGCATGAGAAGTATTCCCTCTCGATACAAGGTTTAGGCTAGCAAGGCTTATTTGAAACAAACACAAGGATGAACCGGTGCAGCAAAACTCACATAAAAGACATATTGAAAACATTATAAGACTCTACACTTGTCTTCCTTGTTGTTCAAACTCAATACTAGAAATTATCTAGACCTTAGAGAAACCAATGGACTATTTAACCTTAGCCTTGTGCAGC
>NC_061508.1:3903171-3916269 GCF_022539505.1 Lolium rigidum | reverse complement strand
GCGGGCATTGGTGCGCTGGCAATAGGCCTATTTCGTGCGTTGATACGTCTCCAACGTATCTATAATTTCTGATGTTCCATGCTTGTTTTATGACAATACCTACATGTTTTGCTCACACTTTATGATGATTTCATACATTTTCCGGAACTAACCTATTAACAAGATGCCGAAGTGCCAGTTCCTGTTTTCTGCTGTTTTTGGTTCCAGAAAGGCTGTTCGGGCAATATTCTCGGAATTCGACGAAACGAAGACCCAACATCTTATTTTTCCCGGAAGACCCCAGAACACCGAAGGAGAGTCGGAGGCGGGCCAGAGGGCCACCACACAATAAGGCGGCGCGGCCCCAGGCCTGGCCGCGCCAGCCTATTGTGAGGAGCCCCAGGCGCCCTCCTGCGCCGCCTCTTCGCCTATAAGACCCCTTTCGACCTAAAAACGTGATACGATTTGACGAAACTCCAAAAAGACTCCAGGGGCGCCGCCGCCATCGCGAAACTCCAATTCGGGGGACAGAATCTCTGTTCCGGCACGCCGCCGGGACGGGGAAGCGCCCCCGGAATCCATCTCCATCGACGCCACCGCCTCCATCATGCTCCGTGAGTAGTTCCCCCATGGACTACGGGTTCTAGCTGTAGCTAGTTGGTACTCTTTCTCCCATGTACTTCAATACAATGATCTCATGAGATGCCTTACATGATTGAGATTCATCTGATGTAATCGGTGTTGTGTTTGTTGGGATCCGATGGATTGTTACATTATGATTAGTCTATCTATAAAGTTTGTGAAGTTATTGTTGCTGCAATCTTGTTGTGTTTACTGCTTGTCACTAGGGCCCGAGTGGCATGATCTTAGATTTAAGCTCTATACTTATTGCTTGGATTGTATCTACAAGTTATTTGCACATGTCTATGTCCGGAACCCGAGGCCCCAGTAGTGACAAGAATCGGAATAACTCGGAGGGGAAGGCTTAGATATGAGGATCACATGTTTTCACGGAGTGTTAATGCTTTGCTCCGGTGCTCTATTAAAAGGAGTACCTTAATTTCCATGAGATTCCCTAGAGGCCCGGCTGCCACCGGCCGGTAGGACAAAAGATGTTATGCACGTTTCTCATTGCGAGCACGTATGACTATATATGGAAAACATGCCTACATGATTAATAATCTTGATGTTCTGTCTTAATGCTATTTCAATCCTATCAATTGCCCAACTGTAATTTGTTCACCCAACACTTGTTATTGGAGAGTTACCACTAGTGTAGATAGCTGGGAACCCCGGTCCATCTCTCATCATCGTATACTCGGTTCTATATGTCATTGGAAGTAGTATCAACTATTTTCTGGTGCCATTGCCTCCGTATTCTCTATTCTTCGCTCTGTGTTATTCTGTTACTATTGCTCTCATATTATCGCTACTTTCACATCACCCTCGTTACTAGTGCTTTTCCGAGTGCAGCTGAATTGACAACTCAGTTGTTAAGGCTTATAAGTATTCTTTGCTTCCCCTTGTGTCGAATCAATAAATTTGGGTTTTACTTCCCTCGAAGACTGTTGCGATCCCCTATACTTGTGGGTTATCATGCGTCGGCAATAGGCCTATTTGGGTGCCCAAGGGGAGCAACAAGTGGAGGCAGAGCCAGATGGGGTAGGCGGAGTCCTGGACGTGTGCTGCTGCTGCCTCCTATTTTGTTGTTAGCTAGGGATCCCTTGTTGTTGTGTTGTTAGTATAATGATGCTGTGAAGAACCTCGAACCTGTTACTATGTTGGCTGTTGTATGCAGCTTATTATCTAGGGAGGGATCCCTATTTTTTTTGTAACCAAGGACTGTGAGGCAAAGAGCCCCACAACATTTTATTATATTAAAACTCAAAACCAAAGTCCAAGATATATACAACTAAAAAAGACTAAAAAAGAAAAAGATATATACAACAACCAGAGCATGAAAGGACACTAAGGCAGAGACCTAATCCAACTCAAAAGATTGTCCTTGAACTTGGCCTTGATCCTGTATTGCAGCATCGTCATATCATGAATGAATTGGCCCTTCCACTTAGATAATAGGGAGGGATCTCTATTATCTATCCCTATTCTACTATATGACTGTGTGAATTTATTGTACATTACCCTGGAGATTTGCTTCTAGATTTAACTACATACATATGGACCAGAGCGAGTACTAGATTTGCTGCCATATTGGGCAAACAACGAGGGCCAAAAGGCACAAATAATTGAAGAAAGACAGAAATGCAAGCTTCTCTAGATTTGATACTAATTAGGTGAAAAAAGACAGAGAGAAAGAGGGGGAAAAGATACTCTTTAAAATGCCAATTTGGGCCGAGAGAGATAGAACCCAGCTCCTGCTCAGGTGCAACCAAACGCGGTCTCGTCCTGTCCCATGCGGTCCCTTTCTACCAGCCCCACGCGACGCGGCCCCACACGACGCGGCCCCACACATCAGTAGGAACGGTCAACTAAACAGGAATCCTTCCGTCTGAGCTCCTTCTGTGGGTTTCAAACAAGGACTTGAGGAAAACTGAGTACAACTAAGGACCCGAGGGCACGGAAATAGAAATCCCTTTAACTAAATCATGACGCGATTAAGCTACTCTGTTGCATATTTATTTACAATTATTTTAAAAAAACTGAGGTGACCTGACATAATGTACCTATCAAACCAGTCTCAATTCAACAAAGTATTCCAGGCAGTCATGAACAGGACGATATCGTTTTTCAGACGGATGATAATAGAGGCCGTCTGAGGCTCCAGAACTATTAGAACCTTTTGTGAAGAGAAACCATCTGAGGCTTACTGATCTATGCAGACGCATCATATTACTGCTCGTCTGAGGTGGCTATTCCTTGAGTTGGAACGAGAACCGTCTCAGGTTGACACGCTAGTAGCCGGATAGCATAATCGTCTGAGGACGAAGGGCCAAAACTGGCTCTAAGTAGCAGGTCGGTACTAGTGTATCATGAACTAGTGTAAAAAGTTTCACCAAAAATCAAGTTTGAACTTAGATGGAGATAAGAAACGCCAATCACGGTTTTACCAAGATTAAGTGGGTCTTCAAGGCCAATCACAAATTCATCAACACTTAGTGGACATTATTGAACAAGCAAGATGTATATGGACAAGTGGAGCAAGATGAATCTCAACTCATCACTCCAGAATTCACATAAATTCAAAGGTTTGCACTTTCTTTGGGCTTCCGGAATCTTACTTATGCCAGCAATCATAATATCACCTTAAATGAAAAGATGTGGTCACTGCTTAGAATAAGTGAACTTATATTTATGTTGAACAACATCCACGTTTTGAAGACCAAAAAAGAAACATCCCCTACATTTCTCACTCTTGACAAGTTTGGGCACAAAGAAACCAATAGATAATTTTTCCAGTGCGTTATAAGATTTTTTACAAATGTTTCAAGTGTAACAAGATTGACTCAACACGAGGTTACATAATACCAACCTTTACATGTATAAGATATTTCCTTCATATGAAGTTGAAGGTAGTACACAGATTACGAATCTATTGTGGCCAAATGTCACCACCGCACTTTACATGTCTAATGAATGGAGTTGGTGGAATTTTCAGCTCTTTTTTCTTGTGAGATCATTCGACATATCTTATTCCCTGGACTGCTTATAGAATTGAGTAGTCATCTTTACACCGTCCTGAGGATGGAGTTTGTACAAAGTTTCAACATAATCAAATATATATGAAGATACTGAGTGTGAAAAATCAAACAAAATGAGTTGAAGCAACAACCTTAAGTGATATTATTGGTTTGTAACCAAGTTGTTCAGTAGCATTGTTGCAGTTGAATGTTCTACTCAATGTCACATACTTAATTTTTGCAGACGATAGCATGACAGGTTTTTGAATTCTGTAGATAGATGCTATATTATTGTAGACCCAGTCAACTATATATGTTATCATCAAGAGAATAAATGAAGGTATTCTCAATCTAATTCGTCTGCAAACAAATGTGATAAGTCAGCTAGTATATCATAGGTTGCAACGTTTCTCCAGTAATAAGAACTGAATTTATGTCATCAAAAAATTGTATCTTATTAATGCTAAACTTTACCATGGTCAATACCATATAACTTGTACATAATAAATATGCATAACAAAAAACAAATGTGACTAGTTACTTCAGAATAAAGAGGCATGTACTGTGTAAAACAACACAGTATATTTTGCTGAATTATTGCTAGGATAACATGTTTCGAGATATAGTCAACTATATATATATATATATATATATATATATATATATATATATATATATATATATATATAGGACATATTCATACTACACCCGGGTGTAGTTACACCCACGCGTGTTTCTCATAATCTAGAGAGTATCTATCATACCGGAGAATATGTACATGTAGTATGAAGTATGTAAAACTATTTTAGAAGTATATATACTACTTTGTAGGCAGTATGTACATTTTTTTACGTAGACTCATTTTTTACGTATACATATGCATGTATTTTGGATATATAGTGAAAACTATGGGTTCACTTGCATTTTTTTCACCAAACTTGATTTGGAGTATCTTAGATATAGTATATGAACATACTCAAACCGATAAAGTATCGTATATACTTCCGTACGGAAGTATATAGATATGGGTGTAACTACACCCAGGGGTAGAAAGTATTTATCATATATATATATATATATATATATATGTATATGGGAAATAGTGGGCTACCATGGTGTCTAGCTATGCACACTCATCCAACCATTAAATCTTTCTATAGAGCATTTTTAACCCTACATCTAAACTGACGGCGTTACCGTCCATCCCCGCACGCCACTGCCTGCCGAGAGCCCTCCACCTTGTCCCTATCCTTTCTCTCTCTCCTTATCTCGTCTCCCCCGCTCTCACATTTTCAACTCATTCCCACACCACGCGCCGCCCATCCCAGCTCCATCCACGGCGCAGCCGCTCATCCCAGCGTCCCTCCCTCCACGGCTCGGCGGCCCGACGGCCCTACCCCGCTCCCTCCATGGCGCTCCCTTCAAGAAGGTTGCACGTGCGGGAATCAGGAGGCCAAGGAGCTACCGGCCGGCCGTGACCGTGGGCGATGGTCGCGTGGGCCATAGGCTGAGGCGGAAGTTCGAGCTCGGCTCGCGAGCTCAAAGACAAGTTCGAGTTCGACTCGTCAAAGCCCGACGAGCTCACAAGGCTCGTTAATATTGCTTCGAATTAAATAAGTGCCAGAGTATTTGACCATTAGCCGAATGCTAGGCGTGATTCGCTTACTACTAGATGCAACCTGATTCTCAAAATAAATAAAAAAAAATACTAGATGCAACCTGATTCTCCATCACCGAGCGAGGTGGTACTAAACATTTCCATGTTTGCTGCAGCGTGCATGGCACTCAAATGGGCTGTTTGAGGCTGCCAAAGCCCAAAAGATTGTTCCCGTTGGAAAAAAAGATGGGCTCGTGAACTACTAGATGAAGATGGAGCGACGGATTCATACGAATGACTGAAATTCATTGGGCTAACATAAACAAACATGGCAGGCCTAAGATAACTCGACACGTGATGTAGGCTTTTACCGAGCTTTAACGGACGTTCGAGCTCGAGCTCGTGAAGCTCGCGAACCTAAGGACATGTTTGAGTTCGGCTTGTTTAGACTTCAAGCTGAGCCCGAGTCGAGCAAATAACGAATCGAGTTCGAACGGTTTGTCGAGCTCAAACTTTTTTGACAGCCCTAGGCTTAACTATATATTTACTAGATAAATTATGTAAACAAATGAACTTGAGGAATTGACAAACTAAGATATAAGAGAGAGTATAAAGTAGCACCTTTTGTATCCAAGGTCTTCCAATATTGTATATATAAAGTTCCACATATTCACTGGCTCCATGTTAGTTATGAAATATGCCTATTAAAAAAACTAAAGCTATCAAGAGAGAGCAATAGCACAACCATATTTTGCATCTCACCATAGATACATACTTTGCCTCCACTTTTCTTTGCACCCTCTTCTGTGGAAAGAGTTTTCTCAGCACATACATGACCGTGCACCACATTTTCAACATATACGAAATCAACACAATTCTTGCCATCACCGATAATGAACTGTTCAACAATAAACACTAGGTTATTTATTTGAAACAAGGGAATAAATAAATTTCTCCATGTTAACATTTTTTTATGAAAGTAGTTATATTGCTAAATGGCACGTGTGTTGATTTGAATTGTGACCATCGTTGTCTTGGGTGGTCCTAAAATCTGGGTTGGTATTTTGGCATCTAAGGGAAAATTTTGTACCACGCAAGTCCACCAACCTGGCCCACTAGGTGCAATATGTAGGTGTTTGGATTCCTACAGAAGGCCCCAACACTTACTGAAATACTTCTTAAAGCACCCTCAGCCAGCCCCCTGAATGCCCAGTTCATCAGTTTTGAGAAAGGCAATCTCGAGAGGGCACAACAACGGCCGAGGATGCTTGCATGGAAGCACGTGGGAGATGTCACATTCCTTCACGAGGACCGCCCACCTCCTCTTTGTCACTTCCTCGCTCCTCTCTCTACTTCTCTCACCCTTTAGTCACCCTTCGTTCATGTCCATGCCCATGGAAACAATGCCCCCTCGATCCCTTCTCTACGAGAGCAAAACTGACCCTCATGCTTCGTGAGAGAAATGAATTTAAGTAATCGCCAAATCCTATAAGTAATCCCAAACTCTTTGTTGGATGATCTTAGGGATGAATAATTTTAATTATCTAGCATGGCAACGATGCTACTCAAGGGAATTGGTGTCACTAGAGAAAGAATTAGTTCTACCTATCCCATGATCTTATTTTTGTTGTAGAGATAAGAAATCTTATACTACGTATGAGGCATTTTAGCTTGTCTATGTATCAGTGGTTATGATTGTTCTTTAATAGGAATTTATATTTGGTTTCCCTATAATTGTATGTGTATTTGATGTGTTCAATATATCCAATGATTGTTCCCAATGGCCGTGCCCAATATGACCGGCTCTTTAAAAACACAAAACATTAGTATGATGGCATGATAATGCACTATTGTTAAACCACTTGTTAGTTTATGGATTCTGATTAAGATAGTACCATAGGTGCCGAAGGAAGGTCCAACTGTCTTTGGTTGCATATATAAGTTATAACACTTCTTTGGGGTCCCTAGACGTTTTGGACATTCACTTCATTGTGTTGTGATAAGTTTGTATGAGGAAATGATGTCTAAATTAATTCTTACATTCGATCAAGCAAGTATTTGTTGGAGATATGCCCAAGAGGCAATAATAAATTAGTTATTGTTATATCTTAGTGTTCATGATAAATGTTTACATCCCATGCTATAATTGTATTAACCGAAACATTGATACATGTGTGTTATGTAAACAACAAGGAGTCCCTAGTAAGCCTCTTGTATAACTAGCTTGTTGATTAATGGATGATCATGGTTTCGTGATCATGAACATTGGATGTTATTAATAACAAGGTTATGTCATTAGGTGAATGATATAATGGACATACACCCAAATGAGCGTAGCATAAGATCAAGTCATTAAGTTCAATTTGCTATAAGCTTTCGATACATAGTTGCCTAAGTCCTTCGACCATGAGATCATGTAAATCACTTACACCAGAAGGGTACTTTGATTACATCAAACGTCATTGCGTAAATGAGTGGTTATAAAGATGGGATTAAGTATTCGGAAAGTGTGAGTTGAGGTATATGGATCAATAGTGGGATTTGTCCATCGTGATGACGGATAGATATACTCTGGGCCCTCTCGGTGGAATGTCGTCTGATTAGCTTGCAAGCATATGATTGGATCATAAGAGATGACATACCACGGTACGAGTAAAGAGTACTTGTCGGTAACGAGGTTGAACAAGGTATGGAGATACTGATGATCGAACCTCGGACAAGTAAAATATCGTGTGACAAAGGGAATCGGCATCGTATGTAAAAGGTTCAATCGATCACTAAGTCATCGTTGAATATGTGGGAGCCATTATGGATCTCCAGATCCCGCTATTGGTTATTGCTCGGAGAGGAGTCTCGACCATGTCTGCATAGTTCGCGAACCATAGGGTGACGCGCTTAAGGTTCGATGTCGCATAAGTACATTCGAAATATGAGATGGAGACCGAAGTTTGTTCGGAGTCTCGGATGGGATCCAAGACATCACGAGGAGGTCCGGAATGGTCCGGAGAATAAGATTCATATATGTAAGAGTTTAGGAACCACACATTGTGGTGTCTTGTATTGATCTATATATAGGGGGAATACAAGACAGAGTCCTTGTCACATACGACACGGACACATACAAGATTACACATATACAACCGTATCTCTATACAAATACATATACGGTTCATATTCTAACACCCTCCCTCAGTCGAAAATGGGCGTCCTACGAATGTTGAGACTGTCCCGAAAATCCAAAAAGAGAGGAGATGGTAATCCTTTAGTGAAGATGTCCGCAACCGTGAAGAACTCGGCACATGAAGTACCCTAACATCGCCCGTGGTGACTCGATCCCGTACGAAATGAAGATCAATCTCCACATGCTTGGTGCGCTGATGGTGCACTGGATTCTGTGTCATGTAGACTGAACTGACATTATCACAGAACACAATAGTTGCACCCGAGACTGGCCGATGAAGCTCCTGCAGAAGTGGCGAAGCCAACAAGTCTCGGCCACCACATTTGCAACCGCCCGGTATTCAGCCTCAGCACTAGAATGGGACACCGTGTGTTGACGCTTGGCAGACCATGACACGAGATTGGAACCAAGGAACACGCAGTAGCCAGAGGTAGATCATCGAGTGTCGGGACATCCTGCCCAATCAGCATCTGAATAGGCCGTCAGTTTACTTGAGCTCCAGCGAAACAGGGTCAGTCCATAGTCTGTGGTGCCGCGAATGTAGCGCAGAACACGCTTGACAAGGAGCAAGTGATTTGCTCGAGGATCATGCATGTGTAAACAGATTTGCTGCACCGCATAGGAGATGTCTGGCCGGGTAAACGTCAAGTATTGGAGACCTCCTGCAAGACTCCGATACTCTGTAGGATCCGCCATCGGTTCACCTGGATTTGGCCGATAACTTGGAGGCGGTATCAACAGGTGTGGTGATGGACTTGCACTGCGACATGCCAGCACGCTCAAGAAGCTCTAACGCATACTTCTCTTGGGAGAGAAACAGACAATCCTTGCTGCGCTTGACGGAGACGCCGAGGAAGTAGTGAAGATCTCCCATATCTGTCATACGGAATTCTGACCGAAGCGAGGCAATTAAGCTAGCCAGCAGAGCTGAGGAGGAGGCCGTCAATACTATGTCGTCCACATAGAGCAAAAGATATGTTGTGTCTGGTCCACGCCGATAGATGAACAAGCTACTGTCGGACTTGGAGCCAATGAACCCAAGAGATGTGATGTAGGTGGCAAACCGCTGAAACCATGCCCGAGGTGCTTGCTTTAATCTGTATAAGGACTTGTTGAGACGACACACTTTGTCAGGAAAGTTGGGATCAACAAACCCTGACGGCTGACGAGCATATACTGTTTCCACTAAAGTGCCATTGAGAAAAGCGTTCTTGACATCGAGCTGATGTATGGGCCAGTTGCTAGACAGGGCAATAGACAACACTGTGCGGATGGTGGCTGGTTTCACAACAGGGCTGAAAGTTTCATCAAAATCAATCCCTTCACGTTGGGTGAATCCTCGCAGAACCCAACGAGCTTTGTATCGATCCAAGGAACCATCAGACTTGAGCTTGTGACGATAGATCCACTTGTCGGTGACAATGTTTGCATTGCGAGGAGGATCAACAAGCTCCCAAGTATTGTTTGAGAGCAGAGCACGGTACTCATCAGTCATAGCTGAGCACCAGTTAGGGTCCTTGAGTGCACCACGATATGTCTTCGGAATGGGAGATAAACCTTCGACGTGAAGATCAAAAATCTTCTTGGGCTGCACAACCCCTGACTTGGCGCGAGTGACCATGGTATGAGAGGGCGGTGGCGGTGGTGCACGCGGTCGTCGAACCGGTGCAGTTGCAGCAGGCTCGGGCGGCGAGGCTGCAGTGGAGGGCGCTGCCGCGGCAGAGAGACGAGGCGCGGCAGGCTGCCGGGCAGCCGAGGGCAAAGCCAGGGCAGGTGAGGGCGCGACAGGCTCATCTGCCGCGGCAGAGAAACTAGGCGCGACAGGCTGCCGGGCCGCAGACGACCGATCCGTCGCAGGGGGCGCCGCAGGAGGCACAGCTGGAGCGACCGTGGCAGGCACGGTATACGGTGTCGGCACCATCGTTTGCTCAGGGACCTGCAAAAACTCATAGGTATGCAAGGAAGGAGTGGACGATGGAGAGGACACAGTGTTAGCGAAGGGAAAGCTCGTCTCATCGAAAACAACGTGACGAGATATGATGATCTTCTGGGTAGACCTGTCGAGGCAGCGATAGCCAAGATGATGGGACGGATATCCGAGAAACACACAAGGCACAGAGCGGGGAGCAAGTTTATGCGGTGCAACAGCCGAGGTGTTGGGGTAACATAGACATCCGAAAACCCTAAGACCAGCATAGGAGGGGTCCTTGCCAAGAAGGGCGCGGAAGGGGACGTGCCCCGCAATGGCTTTGGATGGAAGCCGATTATGAAGAAGAACGGCTGTATGGAGAGCTTCAACCCAGAAACGAGGTGGCATGCTAGCTTGTAGAAGGAGAGTGCGTGTGATGTCGTTAAGAGTGCGAATAATCCTTTCTGCTTTACCGTTTTGTTGAGATGTATATGGACATGAAAAGCGGAGTGCTATTCCATGGTTTCTAGCAAACGTGTGAAGGAGAGAATTATCGAACTCACGACCATTGTCGCATTGAATAGCTTGCAGGCGTGCTTGAAACTGGGTATGAGCCAAGGCATGCAGGGACGCTAAGTGAGAGAAAACTTCAGACTTTGCTCGTAGAGGATAGACCCAGACATACTGAGTGAAATCATCAAGACAAACAAGGTAGTACTTAAAACCAGAAATACTCTCAACAGGAGACGTCCACAAATCACAATGTATTATTTGAAAAGGGGCGACAGTTACACGATTGGTGGAGTAAAAAGGAAGACGAACATGACGACCTAACTGATAGGCATTGCACAAGCTAGTCTTATCTTTATTCTTTTCCCTAGGTATAACTGAAGAGCGAACTAAGGAGTCCATAACAGGCCGGCCTGGATGTCCGAGTCGACGGTGCCATAGCGCAGAATCGGCAACGAGGAAGGCAGTGGGTGGACTGGTGGAAGAAGCTTGGACCGGGTAGAGAGCTCCGAAGCTATTGCATCTGAGAATATCGGTCCTGGTACGCAGATCCTTCACAGAGAAACCAATAGGGTCAAATTCAACAGAGACACGATTATCAGTTGTGAATTGACGCACTGATAGAAGATTTTTGACAATGTGAGGAGCTACTAAGACATTACGAAGGTAAAGTGGGCGAGTGGAGGAGGAAAGGGGACGTGCGTGGCCGGTAGCAGTGATCGGATGAGAGGAACCATTACCGACAATAACCGCACGAGAGGAAGGTGAAGGGGGAGACACGGATGTGAGCATACCGGGGTCGGACGCGAAGTGGGAGGATGCGCCAGTGTCCATTACCCATTCACGAGGAGGAGCTTGCAGTCCCATAGTCTGGAACTGATTGAGCAGAGCCTGCTGGTCCCAGGAGGCCGTCGATGGTGCCGGAGATGGAGGTGCAGTGATGGGAGCAGTGTTGCCGTAGCCGTGGGGCAATGGTGGAGTGCCATAGCCGTAGGAGGGAACTGCAACATATGGGCTGTGCGCGTAGTAGGCATGAGAGGGCGGCGTGGGGCGGGGCACGTAGTGCTGCCGACCAAGCAAGCTGGCCTGGCCGTAGGGCCACATCTGGAAGGCGCCGTTCCAGGGAAGCTGCATTGGCGTCCAAGATGGGGCGGCTGGGGTCAGAGCCGTAGCGGGCGTGCCCTCTTTATCCTGCTTCTCCTTGTCCTGTTTCTTTTTCTTCTTCTTTCCCTTGCCGTCACCCTTGCCAGGATTAGGGTTTGGGTTGGGCGTGGTGGAGTAGAGAGCCGTGTCACCAGAGCGGGATCGACGGTTCTTCTTCTTCATGTCCTGAAGCTCAAGGAGAGACCGGCATTTGTCGAAGTTCATCCCGGGCATGAGGGAGATGAGATCGGCGGCCGAGTCGTATTGCTCGGGGAGGCCGTTGAGGCACTGGATGACAAGCTTGGCGTCGTCGACCGGAGCGCCTAGATCAGTAAGGCCATCAGAAAGGCTCTTAACCTTGGTCAAGTAGTCCTTCATCGTCAGCTCGCCCATGTCGAGCCCGTCGAGCTCGGTGGAGAGATGAAGCTGGCGGTTGATCTTGTGATCGGTGAAGAGGCCGTTGATGCTGGTCCAAAGCTTGACGGCTATGGGATCATCGCCCGGTTTCATGACTGCGTCGAGGAGGCCAAGGGAGACGGACCCATAGAGCCACGAGACGACCGTGGCGTCGAGGAGAGTCCACTCCGGCGTCGGATCGGACGGAGCAGCCGCGTCGATGTGATCCAGCAGGGCGTACTTGCGAAGGGTGGCACGGAAGAACATGCGCCATTGGCGGTGAACGCCAGTGTCGAGGGCGAGCTCGACGGGAACATGGCCCTTGATGGAGGAGAGGCCGATGGCTTGGGCGTGCAAGGAGGAGATGGAGAAGAGTCCCGCGCTGGAGTTCGCGGGGTTGGCGATGGCAAGCTTGCTGGTTGCCTCGCGTTCCTGCTTCTCCTTGAGCTCCCTCGCAGCGCGCTCACTGTCGTCGCCCATGGCTGCCAAGAAGGGATCTAGGGTTTAGGAGGTGGGTGGCTCCCAGAGGTGGCGGCGGAAGAGGAGGGCGACGCGGTCTGGGTTAGGGTTTTGCGTCTGATACCATGTAAGAGTTTAGGAACCACACATTGTGGTGTCTTGTATTGATCTATATATAGGGGGAATACAAGACGAGTCCTTGTCACATACGACACGGACACATACGGGATTACACATATACAACCGTATCTCTATACAAATACATATACGGTTCATATTCTAACAA
>NC_061508.1:3837400-3903071 GCF_022539505.1 Lolium rigidum | reverse complement strand
CCTCGTGGCCCCACTTCGTTTCCTCTTCGGACTTCCGGAATCTTCGTGGAAAAATAGGACCCCGGGCGTTGATTTCGTCCAATTCCGAGAATATTTCCTTACTAGGATTTCTGAAACCAAAAACGAAGAGAAAACAGCAATCGGCTCTTCGGCATCTCGTCAATAGGTTAGTGCCGGAAAATGCATAATAATGACATATAATGTGTATAAAACATGTGAGTATCATCATAAAAGTAGCATGGAACATAAGAAATTATAGATACGTTTGGGACGTATCAGTGTCTCTCCCATAAGATAAACAGATGTTGGGTGAACAAATTACAATTGGGCAATTGACAAATAAAGAAGGCATAACACTGCACATACATATATCATGATGAGTACTATGAGATTTAATCAGGGCATTACGACAAAGTACATAGACCGCTATCTAGCATGCATCTATGCCTAAAAAGTCCACCTTCGAAGTTATCATCCGAACCCCTTCCAGTATTAAGTTGCAAGCAACATAGACAATTGCATTAAGTATGGTGCGTAATGTAATCAACACAAATATCCTTAGACAAAGCATTGATGTTTTATCCCTAGTAGCAACAAAGACATCCACAACCTTAGAACTTTCTCGTCATCGTCCCGCATTTAATGGAGGCATGAACCCACTATCGAGCATAAATACTCCCTCTTGGAGTCACAAGTATCAACTTGGCCGAGCCTCTACTAGCAACGGAGAGCATGCAAGAACATAAATAACATATATGATAGATTGATAATCAACTTGACATAGTATTCAATATTCATCGGATCCCAACAAACACAACATGTAGCATTACAAATAGATGATCTTGATCATGATAGGTAGCTCACAAGATCTAACATGATAGCACAATGAGGAGAAGACAACCATCTAGCTACCGCTATGGACCCATAGTCCAGGGGTGGACTACTCACACATCGATCCGGAGGCGATCATGGCGATGAAGAGACCTCCGGGAGATGATTCCCCTCTCCGGCAGGGTGCCGGAGGCGATCTCCTGAATCCCCCGAGATGGGATTGGCGGCGACTGCGTCTCTGGAAGGTTTTCCGTATCGTGGCTCTCGGTACTGGGGGTTTCGCGATGAAGGCTATATGTAGGCGGAAGGGTAGGTCAGGGGGCGTCACGAGGGGCCCACACAGAAGGCCGGCGCGGCCAGGGCTTGGGCCGCGCCGCCCTATTGTGTCGCCACCTCGTGGCCCCATTTCGTTTCCTCTTTGGACTTCTGGAAGGTTCGTGGAAAAATAGGACCGTGGGCATTGATTTCGTCCAATTCCGAGAATATTTCCTTACTAGGATTTCTGAAACCAAAAACAGCAGAAACAAAGAATCGGCTCTTCGGTATCTCGTCAATAGGTTAGTGCCGGAAAATGCATAATAATGACATATAATGTGTATAAAACATGTGAGTATCATCATAAAAGTAGCATGGAACATAAGAAATTATAGATACGTTTGGGACGTATCAGCCAGCCCACTTGATTTATGCTGGACCCCACCCTCTAATGGGTCGGCCCTGTAACAGAAAAGTGGGCCCCACAGGCTTATTGGGCCGGCCCGCTAATTCATCGGGCCAGCCCACCTGATTTATAGTGGACCCCACATACTAATTGGGCCGGCTCGTTAGCACGATATTGGCCCCACAAGCTTATTGGGCCGGCCCACTAACTTGTTGGGCCAGCCCAATAGCTTTTGTGGTGGACCCCACACACTAAATGGGCCGGCCCTTTAACAGGGAAGTGGGACCCACCTGTGTTTTTGGCCCGACCCATTATCTTGCTAGGCCGGCCCACTTGATATAAGGTGGACCCCACATACTAAATGGACCGGCCCTTCAACAGGAAAGTGGGACCCACCTGTGTTTTTTGGCCCGGCCCACTTGCTATATGGTGGACCCCACATACTAAATGGGTCGGCCCTTTAACAGGGATGTGGGACCCACCTGTGTTTTCGGCCCGGCCCACTTTCTTGTTGGGCCAGCCCACTTTCTATATGGTGGATCCCACATACTAAATGGGCCGACCCTTTAACATGAAAGTGGGACCCACCTGTGTTTTTGGCCCGGCCCACTATCTTGTTGGGCCGGCCCACTTGCTACATGGTGGACCCCACGTACTAAATGGGCCGGCCCTTTAACATTAATGTGGGACCCTCCTGTGTTTTTGGCCCGGCCCACTGGCTTGTTGGGCCAGCCCATTTGATCTATTGTGGACCCCACGTACTAAATGGGCCGGCCCGATAGCAGGATAGTGGGACCCACATGCTAATTGGGCCGGCCCAATAACTTCTTGGGCCGGCCCACTTGCTTTAAGGTGGACCCCACTTGGTAAATGGGTCGGCCCGATAACAGGAAAGTGGGTCCCGCATGTCTTGTGGGCCGGCCCTTTTCCCTGTTGACCGGTCAAACGAGTGCTTCGCCCGGCCCACATGCTTAGTGGGCCGGCCCATTAAAGTTTTGACCGACCAACCTTAGAGGTTAGGCCCGACCCACGTAACTAATGGACTAGCCCAGCTATATAGTTGACCGGTCAAACTAAGTCAGCTGGCCCGGCCCGCAAACTTAATGGGCCGGCCCGCTTAAGACGTGGCAGGCCTCGTGTGGGCCTACCATCTACCACAGGGTTTCAGCCGGTTAACACCGTTAACTGCCAGTTAACGGCGTCTGCCACGTGTCAGTTTGCATGACATTAGCAGTCAACGGGCTCCCGGAAACACTTCTGCAACGGTCCGATTTTCCGTGGCGGAAGGGCGCCCAAGCGCGACGGACCGAAAAAATCGTCGTAGGACTTTGCCTGACGCAGTTTCGACAACAGAACCCATATCGTCGGGTTAGGCCCATAGGCGACGAAAAATACCCCTTAGCGGACGATTTTGGGACGTTGTCTATCAGAAATTTTCTTGTAGTGGAAGTGCCCCCAGAATCCATCTCCATCGACTCCATCGCCATCTTTATCGCCGTTGCTGTCTCCCATGATGAGGAGGGAGAAGTTCTCCCCCGAGGCTGAGGGCTCTACCGGTAGCTATGTGGTTCATCTCTTTCTCTCCCATGGTGTGATCTTTATGTGATCATGAGCTTTGTAATCTAGTTGAATATGTAGATGTTACTCTTGTCTATTATGCACTTTAGAGGTTACTTTAATATGAACTCCGGAGTTACTCTCCACGGTGTGATGGTGACAGTGTGCGCATCGTGTGTGATTCCTTTATGACGTTGTGGAGCTTGTTTACTCCGGTTTGAGGTGTTCTTTTGTAGCCCTACACAATGAATGGTGTTTGTCATCCAACAAGAGAGTGTTTGAGAGTAGCATTTATTTATTCAATTATGTGATCATTGTTGAGAGTGTCCACTAGTGAAAGTATGATCCCTAGGCCTTGTTTCTAAGCATTGAAACACCGTTTCCAACAAGTTCGTTACATGTTCGCTTGCTGCCATTTTTATTTCAGATTGCAATTACTACTTATAATCATCCATATTACTTGTATTTCACTATCTCTTCGCCGAACTAGTGCACCTATACATCTGACAAGTTTATTAGGTGTGTTGGGGACACAAGAGACTTCTTGTATCTTAATTGCAGGGTTGCTTGAGAGGGATATCTTTGACCTCTACCTCCCTAAGTTCGATAAACCTTGGGTGATTCACTTAAGGGAAACTTGCTGCTGTTCTACAAACCTCTGCTCTTGGAGGCCCAACACTGTCTACAGGAATAGAAGCGTGCGTAGACATCATAAATCGTCACCAGTATGGAGTTCAGGCTTCTCCTGATGATCTGCCTCACCTCCGAAATGATTGCCTTTCTTTCTGATGGAAGAAATCGATGATGCCCCGGGTACACAATATTCTTACATTTATCCAAATATGCACCTTCGGTCTCATCTAAACAGTGTGTGCATGCATTGTATCACTTGTTTGTCTGTCCTGAAAGGTTACTAAGAGCAGGTCAATCATTGATGTCACGAAAAGCAACGCTCGTAGGTCAAATGACTCCTGTTTGTGCTCATCACACGCATGTACACCTGGTTTGGTCCACAACTGTAAGAGTTTTTCAAATAATGACCTTAGGTACACATCAATGTCGTTGCCGGGTTGCTTTGGGCCTTGGATGAGCACTGGCATCATAATGAACTTCCGCTTCATGCACAACCAAGGCGGAATGTTATAGATACATATAGTTACAGACTAGGTGCTATGACTGCAGCTCTGCTCCCCAAAAGGATTCATGCCATCTATACTTAGACCAAACCTTAAGTTCCTCGTGTCACTTGCAAAGTCCGGGAATTCTCTTTCGATTTTCCTCCACTGCGACCCATCAGTGGGTTGTCTCAGCATCTCGTCTTTCTTACGGTCTTCTTTGTGCCATCGCAACGATCTGGCATGCTCTTTATTTCTAAATAGACGTTTCAACTGTGCTATTATAGGAGCATACCACATAACCTTGGCAGGAACCCTCTTCCTGGGGGGCTCGCCTTCAACATCACCAGGGTCATCTCGCCTGATCTTATACCGCAGTGCAGTGCATACAGGGCATTTTTCCAAATTTTCGTACTCAGCACGGTAGAGGATGCAGTCATTAATGCATGCATGTATCTTCTGCACCTTTAATTCTAGAGGGCAGAGAATCTTCTTTGCTTCGTACGTACTGTCAGGCAATTCGTTATCCTTTGGAAGCCTCTTCTTCATTATTTTCATTAACTTCTCAAATGGCTTGTCACATATACCAGCCTCTGCCTTCCATTGCAGCAATTCCAGTGTGGTACGGAGCTTTGTGTTGCCATCTTCGTAATTTGGGTATAACTTTTTTTTGTGATCCTCTAACATGCCCTTTAACTTTCGCTTCTCGTTTTCAGTTTCTGCTTCTCTGTGTGCATCAGCGATGGCCCGACGAAGATCATCATCAACAGGCTCATCTGATGCCTCTTCATCTTCAACTCCCCCTGCCTCTTCATCTTCATCATGCCCCGTTGCAGTATCACCGTAGTTAGGGTACATATCATCATACTATTCTTCTTCTTCTTCATTATCTTCCATCATAACCCCTCTTTCTCCATGCTTGATCCAACAATTATAGCTGGGCATGAAACCTTTCCAAAGGAGGTGGGAGTGAAGGGCTTGCCATTTAGGGTATTGTTTTAAGTTCTGGCAATCAACACATGGACAACACATAAAACCATCCACCTATGGGTTTTTCTTAGCCACACGGAGAAAATCTTTCAGGCCTGCAGTGAACTCGGGTAGGCGTCGATCAACGTACATTCATTGCCGCCGGTTCATCTACATCATATAATTAAGTTTATCAAAAAACAATTACAAAACATCATAATATAAATAGTGAAATGACTAATGTACAAATGTGAAATGGTAAAGTTGCTTACCTTGATCGAGGAGGAAAGAAAGAGGAGAAAGCTTAAGTGTCGCTCCGGCACCTCATATCATTTTTGTTTTGTGTGAAATCAAGCGATATCATTCTCGCAGACATTTCATCAAGCACCTCATGTGCATGGGAAAGAAAATCAAACAAGCACACAACCGTCACACCTTCCTCCAAGAAAAAATAGAGTGAAAGGGCTGGTTGGGGGTGAGCTGATATATAGGAAAAGGGGGACTTTAGCACCGGTTCGTGTCTCGAACCGGTGCTAATGTTTTCCTTTAGCACCAGTTCGTGACACGAACCGGTGCTAAAGGATTTGCGGCTGCCACGTGCATGGCGACAAACCTTTAGCATCGGTTCGTGACACGAACCGGTGCTAAAGATCCCGCACGAACCGATGCTAATGCCACGGCTGGTTCCCTGGACGTCCTGGCCGCACGAACCGGTGCTAATGCCCCCCTTTAGTCTGGGTTGGTACCAAAAACCGGTGCTAATGCTTTTTGGAGCAAAAAACCAAAGCCCTCTTTTCTACAAGTGTTGAAACTTAATGGGGGTGAAGTGTTCTCGGGGGTTGCGGATCAACCAATAGCCTTGATATGGTGATTAGAAATATTGATTGTCTTTTATATATGTATGTGTGTGACAAGACTCCTTGTCTCCATGTTCCTAGAAGCATTGTGTGGCAAGCAAACTTCAAGGCACGAGTGTGGTTGGATCACCCCCGCCCCCTCCCATCTATCGATCGGCTGAAGATTGCATCATCCCCATTCCTAGAAACCGTACCTTCCAGTAGTGATTCCAGTGAGGTTTTGAAGAGGCATTACCACTGGTAGAAAAATGGCATTTGGTCGCGGTTCGCAACTGCCATTAGTCGCGGTTGCGTAACCGCGACCAATTAAGCGCGACTAAAGGCCCCCCCCTTTAGTCGCGGTTTTTTACGAATCGCGACTAAAGGCACGTCCACGTGGCCGCCAGTAGTCCGTCGGGGCAGAGGACCTTTAGTCGCGGTTCTCCTGGCCAACCGCGACTAAAGGCCGCCGCAGGTTTAGGGTTTTAGCCCCCCCCCCCCTAAACCTGGTTTCTTTTTAATTTTTATTGTTTTATTTCTTTTGTTGTTTTATTTTAATTTTGAAGGAGTTTCACATATTCTACGGTACTACATACATGCATATGAATGTACAATTTCAAACAAATTTGAAATTAGAACCAAAGAGAATTCAAGAGGAATATACAATATATATTCAATATCGGATGACCATATACAATTTTGAACAAGTTTCCATACATAATTTAGTGCATATGAAGTTCTACGTCCTCTACATAGTGTTCTCCTTTAGGATGGACGACTTCCTCGCGAACCATCCAGCTAGTTCCTCTTGAAGTGGTCGGAAGCGAGCTTCCGGACTAAGCATCTTCCGGAGGTTATTCCTCTTGATATTGTTCTCACACGGAACCCGCTCAGAGGTGTATCTCCGGATCATCTCACAAACATAGTATCCACATAGATTGGTCCCCGGTGGCTGAATATCACTAGTCCCGGCCACTGACCTTTTAAATTGTAGCTCTTTTTGGAATTCACCGACCTTTTGATCTGCGAACCGTCTCCAAACCCTACGAGGCAAAGAAAATTAAATGAGCAAGAGAGTTATTAGTTACTTGATATTAGGAAATGAACGAAATAGGCCGATCAATATAGAGCGCAAATGAATGAAAATAATTACTTCTGCATCATTTTTCTCATGTCGGCCCAAAGCTTTGCATCCGTATTCGGAGAGTCGTGGACGAGAACCGTGGAGGTGTGAAATTGAATTACTAGCGGAATCCAGTGGAACTCGCGGACACGATACATGCACAATCATGCATAACTCATCGATTAGCCACATACCATGCATGGAGTAAACAAAAGGGAATGTGCTCAAGACAGAAACACTCACCCAAAATGGTAAGGAAATAGAATATCACTTTTGAGTTCCTGCTTTGAAAGAAACCGCCACGAGTCTTGCTCCACGTCGGCGGGGTGATTTTTTAACACATATCCATTAACGATTTGTGGGTCAATGAACCCAACATCATGGATGTTCCTTATTCCGCATTCCCTAAGCTTCATTCTCGCATAATAGCGTGCACAACAAGATAGTTAGGACAATATATATATATATATATATATATATATATATATATATATATATATATATATATATATAGTGCAGGCAATGAACGAGATGAGGTAGAAATAAATCACTTACAGAACGTAGCAACTGATGATAGATTTGTCGAGCTCGCGAAGATTGAACAGCTGGAACAATTCACTCCGATGAACTGTTACACAGTAATGTTTGAAGTGATGCTCATGTCTAACTTCCGCATAAATATATTCTTTGGCGTTTTTATTTTTTATGTAACCCTTGTACCAATTTAGTAGATTTTTCATTTGTGGAGGTAGATCCTCTTCCTGCGCAAGCTCGACGAGATCGTGCCTTTTCCACTTAGTCTCCCCTCGTGCCGCGATCGAGGAAGACTAATCGGCTTAAGGTCAGGAACAAAATCAACACAAAACTCAATTACCTCCTCATTTCCATAGCCCTTGGCGATGCTTCCTTCTGGCCTAGCACGGTTACAAACATATTTCTTTAATACTCCCATGAACCTCTCGAAGGGGAACATATTGTGTAGAAATACAGGACCGAGAATGGAAATCTCTTCGACTGGGTGAACCAGGAGGTGCGTCATAATATTGAAGAAGGATGGTGGGAACACCAACTCGAAACTGACAAGACATTGGATCACATCGTTCTGTAACCGTGGTAGAACTTCTGGATTGATTACCTTCTGAGAGATTGCATTGAGGAATGCACATAGCTTCACAATGGCTACTCGAACATTTTTCGGCAGAGCCCCCTCAAAGCAATCGGAAGCAATTGCGTCATAATCACGTGGCGGTCGTGAGACTTCGGGTTTTGGAACTTTTTCTCCGCCATGTTTATTATTCCCTTTATATTGGATGAGAATCCGGACGGGACCTTCGTACTCGCTCAGGCATTCAAAAAAGATGACCTTCTCTTCTTTGGTCGGAGCGTAGCCGGCACGACCTTGAAACCATTCCGGATGCCGGTCATCGTGGTCTTTCAAACGTTGTCTGGTCCTCGCCGTGCTTCCTTTGTATCATTTGTCTTCCCATACACGCCCAAGAAGGTTAGGAGGTTCACGCAAATATTCTTCGTAACATGCATCACGTCGATTGCAGAGCGGACATCTAGGACTTTCCAATATTCTAGCTCCCAAAATATATATTTCTTCTTCCACATGGGTGCGTGCCCGTCAGCTCCCTTCGGAACTGATTGTCCGCCGGACCCTTTCCAAAGATGACTTTCAATTTTTGACCATATCAAATACCTCAGCACCAGTGCGTTCCGCAGGCTTCGGCCGGTGATCTGCCTTACCGTTGTAATGCTTGCCTTTCTTTCTTACTGGATGAATTTTTGGAAGAAATCGACGATGCCCAAGGTACACGTTCTTCTTACAATTTGGCAAATGTACACTTTCGGCCTCATGTAAGCAGTGTGTGCATGCATTGTATCCCTTATTTGACAGTCCCGAAAGGTTACTAAGAGCAGGCCAATCGTTGATGGTTACGACAAGCAACGCTCGTAGGTCAAATTCCTCTTCTTTGTGCTCATCCCACACACGGACACCAGGTCTGCCCCACATCTGTAAAAGTTCATCAACTAATGGCCTTAGGTACACATCGATGTCGTTGCCGGTTGCTTCGGACCTTGGATGAGCACCGGCATCATAATGAACTTCCGCTTCATGCACAACCAAGGAGGAAGGTTGTAGATGCATAGAGTCACGGGCCAGGTGCTATGGCTGGAGCTCGCTCGCCAAAAGTATTCATGCCATCCGTACTTAGACCAAATCTTATGTTCCTTGCGTCGGCTGCAAAATCTTTGAACTCTTTGTCGATCTTTCTCCATTGCGTTCCATCTCGCGGGGTGTCTCAACTCCCCGTCCGACTTACGGTCCTCTTTGTGCCATCGCAACAACTTGGCATGCTCTTTGTTCCCGAACAGACGTTTCAACCGTGGTATTATAGGAGCATACCACATCACCTTGGCGGGAACCCTCTTCCTGGGTTTCTCGCCCTCAACATCGTCACCGGGGTCATCGCCTCCGATCTTATAACGCAATGCGGTGCATACCGGACATTCATTCAAATTCTCGTATTCACCGCGGTAGAGGATGCGATCGTTGATGCATGCATGTATCTTCAGAACCTCTAAACCTAGAGGGCAGACAACCTTCTTTGCTTCGTACGTACTGGCGGGCAACTCGTTATTCTTTGGAAACATATTCTTCAACATTTTCAGCAAGTTTTCAAATCTTGAGTCAGCTACACCTTCCCGTGCCTTCCATTTCAGCAAATCCAGTGTGCAGCCCAGCTTTTTCAGACCATTATCGCAAGCGGGGTACAGCGACTTTTTGTGATCCTCTAACATGCGATCCAAATTCTCCCTCTCCTTTTCAGTTTCGCAGCGTCTCCGTGTATCAGCAATGGTCCGACCAAGATCATCAATGGGCTCATCACGTGTCTCTTCTTCACCTTCCCCTTCACCTTCCCCTTCACCTTCAGCATCCTCCATGAAAGTATCACCGAAATGATCAAGATAGTTTTTATCGATGAAATCATCCCCTTCTTCATCTTCTTCCATTATAACCCCTCTTTCTCCATGCTTGGTCCAACAATTATAGCTTGGCATGAAACCATGCCGAAGCAGGTGCAGGTGAACTTCTCTTGAGGAAGAGTAACCCTTCTGATTCTTACAGTCCAACACATGGACAGATAACAAAACCCTTCGCTTGTTCGCATTAGCCACTACGAGGAAATCTTTCAAACCCGTAGTGAACTCGCCGGAGAGTCGGTTACCGTACATCCGTTGCCGATTCATCTGCATTATTATAATATAAAATATATAATTAACCATCATGCATTTGTTAAACTAACTAGCTACAAACAATAGAAATTAAACAATGAACTACACACATATTTTATCAATGACACATATGAAAGGTTCAAGTTGCTAACCGCGATCGAGGAGGAAAAAATAAATGAGGAAGCTCAAGTGTGGCTCCGACACTTCATATCATGTTTGTTTCATGCTCTTGGGGCATTTCATCAAACACTTTGTGTGCATAAGAGGAGCCAAAAGCAAACCTAACACCCCTTGTGAAGTTTGTGAAGAGAAGTGGCACCAAATGGCTAAGTGCAGTGGGCTGAACGGTATATATAGGGGTGGGGCTTTAGTCGCGGTTGGCCTGGCCAACCGCGACTAAAGCTCCTACCATCCACCAGCTGGCCACCGAGCGCCCTGGGCCCAGGCCTTTGGTCGCGGTTCGCCTCCCGAACCACGACTAAAGACTCCATTAGTCGTGGTTCTTATATTTTCGCGACTGGGGCTGGACGAAAGCCTCTTTTTCTACCAGTGACACCTTTTCACCGGAGAGAGTTTGAAACAGACCTGCACAATATTCTCTACATATGCCAAAAATTTCCCAGCTAATCGCATCTGATGAATAATGCCGTTCCCATTTCTTGAAAGATGCAGTAGAATTGAGCACGAAATATGGAAAGAATGGACCTCAGTTGTGGCGTAAACTGGAATGTCGAGATCTTTTTTCATAATTTCAGTAACTAGCAAGTATTTCGTAATAAATCCAAATGTGTTGAGTATGCTAAATGAAATAAAAAAAAAACTTCACACCATTAGTTTTAAGATGATGTGTGGCCCTTGATGAACTCTATACATCATCATTCCAGTAGCAAAGCTCCATAAAAACCACCCAAACTTTAACTAATTTGCACATAATTATTCATCACCTCATCCGGGGAACTTAACCATGGATTGAATTCCACACGAGCACACATTTACACAACATATTCAAACATGTACGAGAAGTCATGCAAATGACATAAATACATATGTGCACACTGCCAAACATAAAACCGAAATGAAATTAAGCATTGTTTGCATGCCCACGGGCATAGATGCTGAAGAATCAAATCAAATCAAAACACAACATGCTCATGAATTAACCGATCCATGGATCAGTCCCATATCATGACAACGGCCATGACAGCAACGCCAGCAAGTGCGCCAAAGAACTTGAAGATGGGCTTGTCAAAATAGTTTGGTTGCTGTGGACGGTACCCCTTGGCCATGAGGTGGTTAACAGCGACATAGATGAAAACCCCCGTGGCGATACCCATGGATATCGCGTAGGTCCAGTCAGCTGCTGAACCCTCAGCTGTGGCGTCGATGGCGATACCGATTCCCACGCCTAGTGGGCTAGACACAGCGAAAGCCAATGAGTAGACAACCGTCATTAGGAACGGGCGCTTGGGGATCATCCGGAGGAGCGCGATGCCCATGGCCACCGCCGCGAAGATCTTGTGGAGCCCGATCGTCCATAGGTTCCTCCACGCCTCACCCTTTGTCGCTGTATTTTGATCAAACGATTAAACGTATGTGGTCAGTATATTGTTCACTTGTCACTATCAACTAGAGTTGCGAGCTTTTGTGTTAATTAATGTCACGGTATGGTGACATATATATCTCCTCGTACCATAGCGGAGAGTCTTTATTATTGTGATCTTTCATTATAGTTAAAATTGTAATATCTTCTATATATTAACAAGGAATGGAAAAGGTCTAAGTGTGGCAAATCCCCCAATCACTTTCATGGTATCAGCCAAAAATTTCTATCAACTTCCACTCATCTCTCTCCCTCAGTCGCCGCTGCCGCTCCCAAACCCTAGCCGGCCGCCGCCCACCCTCCTCCCGATGGCGCCGTCCGAGCCTCACCCCAACGCCCACCTATGGGCGCAGGCCACCGCCATCCAAAGCGTCCGCTCCCTCGTCCCCGTCGTCCTCGACTTCAAGACCAACGCCTTCCCCAAGTGGCGCACCTTCTTCAACATCGCCGTGGATCACCTCACCCTCGCGACACCTTCGACGGATGCCACGTGGCTGCATCTCAAAGCTACAGTCCTCCGCTGGCTCTACGGCTCCATGGCCATGGACATCGTCGACCTTGTCATGCCCACCTCGACCGTGGCCAACGCTCCTGCCGCCACCACGTACATAGTCTGGACCGCTGTTCACGGCCTCTTCAACGAAAGAAGAAGACCCGCGAGGTTTACCTCTCCAAGGAATTCTGCAACGTTAAGCAGGAGGATCGCTCCATCAACGAGTACCAGACGATGCCCCGGCCTCCGACTCGGACCTTGTCACCAACATCATCAAAGGATTGCACGAGCACTACGAAAACGTCGCCAACATCGCCCCCCTCCTCACAACGTTTCCCACCTAAAAAAATAAGTGTATTAACTCAAAATAAGTAAAATATTTTCTGGTTGGTGATTTTACTTATTTTTTATGGATGGTTCCCTTCACTAAAAATCTGAAGCTTACACCGCTCTCTCTTCTTTTCGCGCGTTTGTTTTTACTCGGTTTAGTTTGCCTCTTGCATCCATCCAGGTAGACAACGGCCACGAGTTCGACAACGCCAAGCTCCACTCTCTTGTTGCCACACATGGCATTCACATACGTTTCTCATGCCCGTACACGTTCCAACAAAACGGTAAATCCGAGCTGTGTTATTTGCACTGTCAATAACATCCTACGCCCCCTCTTATTTCAGGCTAGCTTGCCGCCTCGCTTCTGGGTCGAAGCTCTTCACACCACCACATATCGTTCTTAACAGTATCCCCACCAAAGTCATTAGCGTGTTGTCTCCATATTTTGCCTTAACGCCCATCCCGACTACTCGCTCCTTCGCGTCTTCAGTTGTCTATGTTAACCCAATACCGCATTCATCATGCCACATAAACTCTCTCCACGTTCAACTGCATGTGTATTTCTCGGCTACTCCTCCCATCATAAAGGCTATCGGTGCATGGACCTCACCTCCCACCGCATTCTTATATCTCGTCATGTCATCTTCGACGAGGCCACCTTTCCGTTCTCCTCAACGCAGCCTTCTGCCGCTACCACTTATAATTTTCTCGACGATGAACCCCCATCAGTTGTTGTCCCCCCGCCACCACGCGCCCCTCCAGCCGCGCCTCCCTCGTCGCGCTCCGCGCCTCCTCCACCTCTGCCACCACCTGCTCACCGCATGCAACATTCACTTCCCTCCCCTTGAACGGCTTAACCTGCATTTTACTGTCAACGGGTACTCGCCAGTCCAACGTCCGCCCGTGCTGCTCTTAAGAATCCCAACTGGTTGGATGCTATGACCGCGGAGTACCGTGCTCTTCTCAGCAACAACACTTGGGACCTCGTGCCTCCCCCGCTCAACGCCAACATCATCACCGGCAAGTGGGTGTTTGCCACAAGCTCAAGCTCGATGCCTCCCTCGACCTCTATATAGCACGTTGGGTGCTTCGTGGTTTCTCCCAGGAGCACGGCGTTGACTTCGACGAGACATTCAGCCCGGTTGTGAAACCAGCGATGGTGCGCGTCATCCTCTCCATCGCGCTCTCCCTCAACTAGAAGACTCGTTAGCTCGACGTTAAGAATGCCTTCCTCCATGGCACTCTTGACGAGGTCGTCTACTGTCGCCAGCCCACTGACTTCATCGATTCCACCCGCCCCGAGCATGTGTGTCGGCTGGACCGTTCTCTCTACGGTCTCAAGCAGGCCCCTCATGCATGGTACCAGCGCTTCACGACCTTCATCACCTCAAGAGGCTTCACATGTTCGCGCTCCGACACCTCACTATTCGTTCTACAGTGCACCGAGGGAACGGCCTTTCGCTCCTCTACGTCGACGACATCGTCCTCACAGCCTCTTCACCAAAGCTCCTCGACAGGATCACATCATCTCTTTGTTCCGATTTTGTCATGACCAATACGGGCAGCCTCCACTACTTCCTCGGCATCGCGGTCACCCACGACTCTTCTGGCATGCACCTCTCGCAAGCCAAGTATGCCACGGAGATCCTGGATGGAGCGGGCATGGTCGCCTGCAAGTCCGCGACGACGTTGGTTGACATGTCGCTCAAGCTTGCCGCCACCGGCAGTCCTCCCCTGGCCGATCCGACCGAGTATCGGAGTCTTGTCGGGGCATTGCAGTACCTCACCTTCACGCACCCTGACATCGCGTACGTTGTTCACTTCATATGCATGACCCTCGCGAGCAGCACTTGGCGGCCATCAAGCGTATCTTGCGCTACATCAAGGGTACGCTCTCTCATGGCCTGCAGCTCCACTCCACCTCTCCAACCTCCATGGTCACCTACACCAACGCTGACTGGATTGGCTGCCCCGATACTCGTCGTTCTGTGTTGGACTTATGTGTCTACCCAACCTCGTCTCTTAGTCCTCCAAGCGGCAACACACGGTCTCTCGTTCCAGCGCCGAGGCTGAGTATTGTGTTGTCACCAACACCGTCGCAGAAGCTGGCTGGATTCGGCAACTCCTCCATGAGCTTCATCGACCATCTCCGCCCGCTACGGTTGTGTTATGCGATAATGTCAGCGCCGTCTACATGTCCACGAACTTGTTCAGCACCAGGTTGCCAAACACATCGAGATCGATCTTCACTTCGTTCGAGATCGCGTGGCTATGGGCCAAGTATGTGTGCTCCACGTTCCTTCATCTCGTCAGTTCGCGGACATTCTGATGAAACGACTACCCTCATCATTGTTTCTTGATTTTCGGTCCAGTCTCAACGTGTGTCCTCCTCCCGTTGTGACTGCGGGGGAGTGTTAGACCAATATGTCACTTTATCGTGGCATATCTCCTCATACCATACATAGCAGAGAGCCTTAATTATTGTAATCTCACATTATGGTTAGGATTGTAATATCTGTCTATATATTACTAAGAAGGAATTGAAAAGGCTCAAAAATGGAAAATCCCCCGATCACTTTCACATCATTCGCAATTAATTTTAGATTTTTGTCTGATGTGTTCAGTTGCAATCGAGCAGGTGCATGTCAAATTGTCAATTGATCTAAGTCACTACGGGAACCAGTCAAGGTGCCGACGGCCGGCGGCCGTCGGCACAGCTTGTCTTGCCGTCGGCACAGGCCTGTGCCGACGGCAGCCGTCGGCACCTTGCCGTCGGCACAATAACGCCTCGGCACAGACTAAGTTGCCGTCGGCACAGACTAGCCGTCGGCACAACATCCTGTGCCGACGGCAAAGCCGTCGGCATAGAAATAACGTCCGTTTAGTAATTTTGGCTCGAATTTTTTTAAAAAAAAAATTTTGAATTTTTTTTTCAAGTTTTTTAATCTCTCACATGTACCATTTTAACTCTAACTACACTTAATACTAAGTCAAATTTCACTCATGGTCAAACTCAAACTTCCCGGTCGGTCACCCATCCTCACACTACTCCGCCCCTAGCACGCTTAACTTCTCTGTTCCTTTAGACTAGCTTCCATGAAAGAAATGACACTTTGTTGATAATACTACTATATCAATCCTATTAACCCCTATTTCTTGGTGTTGCACATCTTTATTTTTTAATTCCAAACAATTAACTACATAAACTATAAACTACAATGAATAAGTATATTAATCTTGAATTCAAATGGACAATAAAATGATTTTATTTTTTCTTTTTCTATTTAATATAGAATAATTAATATCTTTAAATCCGTAAATCAGAATTTAACAAATAATATGTCAAAATTGATCAGAAAAATAAGAGGAATCCAAATATGACATCTATATCATATTCTGAACCTAAATATGATTTTTATAAAAAAACTTGAGCATTATATCATGTACCTGTAGTTCAAATCTGGTCGGCCTCCTGCCGATTCGGCAGGAATTTGTCTTTTTCATAAGGGGTGGACGGAAAGGTTCTAGATACACCGGTTGAGAAATTGTCCATCTTAGGTGGTCTAGTATTTTTGAAAAATATGTTGCTACCAAGGTGAAACTTTAATTTGGTGGTTGCTTCACAAAACACCCCGTTTTCGACACCTCAAAAATGGAAAATGGTTTTTTCGTGCGATAAAATGGAAAACTTCCTACTGCAGCATCGTATGACATCTCAAGATGCACATGTATGCACAATATGGGTACATTATCTCAAACTATGCGACGATGCTAGCCATAACATTGGTTGTTTGGTGTGAAAGCCATGAAACATCGGACCTGATAGCTCATTTTTGAGAAGGTTTTTGAGATATTTGTAATATTACGTGTTTGATATTTTTCCAAGATAGATCTTATTTTTCTGAAAATTTTGATATATTATTTGTATTTTTCTGAGTTAGAATGATTTAGTTATGATTTTTGGAAGATTAATGTGGTAAAATGGAAAATAGCTATGCCGACGGCTTTGCCGTCGGCACAGGGCTGAAATATGTGCCGACGGCCTAACGCTGTTACCTCGCCGTCATGGCGGAAAGGTTGTGCCGACGGTCCAAACTGTGCCGACGGTTGCCGTCGGCACAGACCTTCCTGTGCCGACGGTTTTCCTATGCCGACGGCTTACCTGCTGGCCTGGCCGGAACGGGTCCTGTGCCGACGGCCCCGATATTTTGCCGTCGGCACAGAATCTGGCCGTCGGCACCTCGGCGCGTTCCCGTAGTGAGTGAAGTTGTTAATTTAGCTGGCTGAGCGATGTGTAGTGTTGCACGATGGATTATAAATGTAAAAAAAAAAAAAAAACATGCGTGCGTTGGCTTGCATGGTGTGGAATTGACTGCTGACCTGAGACGCCTATGGCTATCCCCTCGAAGATGGAGTGGAAGCAGAGCGCAACGATGAGGAGGATCGCGTCCTCGAACGACGACGCCGCGGTGGCCATGAGCATCGGGTGCTTCCCGTGCGCGGGTGATGACTCCACCCCGTCAACCTCGCCGCCCTCCTCCTTGACCTGGTTCTTCTGGCGCCTGGCGACCGCGACGATGGCGACGTCGCTGAGCATGGTGAGCAGGAACCCAGCGCAGGCGAGCATGAAGGAGAAGGGGTACTTGTTCTTGGTGAGGCCATGGAAGGTCTCGGTAGCGTCGGCGAGGAAGTGCATGAGGGCGGTGCCGAGGAAGATGCCCGCAGCGAATTGCGTGCCGAGGAGGAGGAAGGCCTCGTTCCAGCGGTAGAAGTAGGGCGACACGCCGCCGAGGAAGGTGCCCACCAGCAGGATGACCAAGCACCACACCTTGACGGCTATGAGGCCCTTGGAGCGGAGCACCGACCTGTCAACCGCCGGCGCGCTGTCGCCACCCGCTTCCCCGTCGCCGTCGTCGATGCCGCCGTGGCCGCCAGCCGGGTGGAGCTGGATGCTGAGCAGCGCGAGGAAGAGGAGCACAGTGCACATGAGATTCATCTTCGTCTTCATCCTGCCAGCCATCACCATGGAGAGTTCTGTCGCTGGCTAATCAACCTAGCTAGGTTTTGTATCCGTAGCAACTTCGACGATCTCTGCACACATATATATATGGATTGACCAACCAAGGTACAAATTGGATCATTGGTGATATATTGGTAAATGATATTTTTAAGGTCTACTAGCTAGCAAGCTCCTGATTGCATTCCTGTTAATAGTACTATTTCCTTTTTTCACGCTTCAAAAATAAACTAGTATTTCCTTTGGTTGTGTAGTGTAGTACATGCGATGACTTTGATAGTTGTACTGCGTCTCGACGGCGTGCGCGTCTAGTACGACACGGCCGCTCGCGCGCTCGTGTAGTACAACAACGGCCATTGTCAGCGAAGTATATGGAATTATGGATTAGTAGTTGAATATTACGCCGGTTGTTAAATTGTAGTACAACTATGACGCTGTAGATGAGATAATGTTGATTAGGGGATATCGATGGTTCCCAGTGGAGTGCATACCTAGAAAAGACCTCCACCTGGTATCGATGGATGAAAATGGGATGTGTTTATTTTGGGAAACACCTGTATTATTATATGAGTAAAATACACCCACGGTCACTGTATTCGTCGAGGAAAATCACTTTGGTCACTGTATTCTGGATTGTGGACGTTACGGTCATTGAGTTCATCTTTGCCTATCAATACGGTCACAGCTCCTGGATCGTATGTATTTTTGTATACGTGGAATAAGCAGACTCTTTGGCCCAGTGGGATATTGCATTCAGGATCTTAACTGCTTCCGGCTTTGGAATTTATAACCGCATGCATGGACGGGATTTTTGCAAAGGTTTCATTACATATGGGGCGCTGGAAGTTCCCCTTCTTTACCCGACCTCCTAAATCCCTAAAACATCTTCGCCAGTGCTCTTCAAATAGGTGCCGGCAGGGACGTCGGCACTGCCGTATAAAGAACGCCGACATAGCATCCTTTATTTGGGGATGTTGTTCCCACACCGGCACCCACGTACGGCAACCTCCAAAAAAATTCATATATGAAAAATATTAAAAAAACGAAATTCATACGAATATAGACAAATTTTATACAAAATTTACTCAAATTTGAACTAAAAACTTTTAAAAGATGCCCCAGGAAGGCGCTGAAGTCGAGGTTGTCCGCGTCGTCGCCGTCCTCGTCGGAGAAGTTGAAGGACCAGTCGTCGTCCTCCTCCTTTGGCGTCGTCGGCTCAGAAGGACCGGCATGGTCGACGAAGTTATCGTCGTGGTCCATGGCGGACCACACCTCCGACAGCCGCTGGTTGAGCGTTATCTGCGGTAGTCTTCCTCGACGGAGCGGCCGACGGTGAGGTGCTGTCCCGGGAACTCCTCCGGGTCGTCGCCACCACGGAAGGCCACCTGGGCCCCCGCCTCCATCTCCCACCACTTCTTCTTCGCCGACGGAGGTGGTTGCGAGTCCGCAGCATCCTCCTCCTTGGGACGGCAGCATTGAAGCGTCCCCGGTGTCCTCCGAGCCGGAGCCGAAGCTGTGCGCCTCGGGCCGTCGTGGATGACGACGCCGCCCGAAGGAGGCGCGTACGTGGCTGAAGGCGTGCGGCCACCGGCGCTCGACGAGCCGGAGTGTGAGTGGCCCGATGCCGTCGTCCTTTGCCAGTGGCCTCCGTAGCGGTGGCGCCACCGGAGCCATGCTTTGCGCCTGGGGGTAGAAGAGGGGTACGCGTATGGGGTCGACGCCATGGATGCGTGACTGTAGCCATCCTCCGCCAGCGTCGCGTCGACGTCGCGTCCTTGCCACCAGGCTCGCCGGCCAATGCGGTTGAAGCAGACGGCACCAGCCGGCCGAGCGCGCGAGCTCGATGTCGCGCTCGTCTTGGAAACGCCGCGGCCACGCCGAGCTATTCTGTCGTTGGCCGACTGGATTCGCTCGACCGGCGTCATGTGCGCCCGCTGCTCGGCGATGAGGGCGCGCATCTCTGGTCCAGGCGGCGGCACGACGTAGCCGGCGTTGGAGAGGTGACACCCGTGCGGCAGCTTGAACTGCAGCGGCACCAGGATGCGCTGCCAGTAGAGGATGTCGGCCTCGTCGTAGCTCAGCTGCAACGACCAGAGCCCACCGCTGCCCCGGCCTCGGCATTGTGCGCCATCGCGAGGTGGTGGTGTAGTCGTGGCCTCGTGGGTGTGGTGTCGCGGGGCGTCTGAGAGAGTAGTGGTGGCGGCTAGAATTGGATGACGGTGGAGAAGAGCAGCACGTGGAGTTTCAAGGCGGCGGACGTGCATAGGAGCTGGAGCTCCTTCATGCCGAAGAACGGGCGTCATGGTGCGTTTTTTCTCCACCGTCTGCTATGCGTCACCAACTACAGCTCGTCGCCCAGTTCGACAACGATGGAAACCTAGGTTGCCGATCACCATCGCCGTCCCCATGTCCTCCTCGTTTTCTCGTGTAACTTCTCAGTTTTATCGTGCAGGGGAAAGAGGGAAAGAAGACACTAGTATCTAGTGAATTTAGTCGGGGTACGTGCCCACCTTTCCCACTTCCACGTCAAGGTCCTAATGCAATATCCCATTAGATCAAAGGGTCAGCTTATGCCACGTATACATGAATACGTAGGCTCGTGGGAGCAGTGACAGTATTGATGGGCAAAGATGAATTTAGTGACCGTAAAATCCACAATCCAGAATACAGTGACCAAAGTGAATTTTCTCGACAAATACAGTGATCATGAGTGTATTTTACTCTATTATTATATCAACATTTGGTAACAACATTTGAAATAAAAAATAGAATCGTCATAAAATATGTTTTTATATTATATGTATTAGCAAACGTGCCCGTGCGTTGCTCCGGGTGAAAGAAATAATCCGTGTAGATACTTCTCCTCTTTGTCAGGTGGTTAGATTTTTCCCTATTCATGACCAACATGATCATATCTAATAAGATTATTTTAAGCCGATCGCCACACCGTCTACCGCATACTGGTAAGATGGTGGGCGCCATTTTTTTAGTATAGAAATTCAAACAAAATTTTAATTAGTACACACATAATATTTTGGTGACAGTTTTGAAATTTAAGTACAAAAACATCCATACGACTCAAATTTTGCCCAACATCTAGGTAGCCGAGCACCGTAACCCAAGCCTTACTTCAACTTTTTTTTTCCATTTTCTCCTCCAATATATCATGGGTGGTGGAAATATGTCTATGCTATGCATATATCTACTTATATATTTCTTCAAATAAATCCAATAACTACTATATTAAACCTTAACAAACATCTTTTTTCTCCTAATTTTAGATTTATTTTTTACCCTGATGTCCTGCTGACACGTGTTTTTACCTGCTATGTTATTGTTTGGTGTACAACTTTGGAGACGTCTTGCAATTTTTATCTGATTTATTACAGTGTAGTTGTTCACGTGGTGATGCTTTAGGTCTGGGTTAGTCTAGCATATTCCTTCGCCGCTTTGACCCGCGCGGTTCTCTCTAGAAGACTCCCCTTGAGTTCCACGCGCCAGAGTAAGGATGGCAATTTTACCCACGGATCCGGGTACCCGCGGGTACCGTACCCATATGGGCAGGGTATGGGTACACTTTTATGCCCATGGGTAGTACCCATACCCTGCCCACTAAGTCATGGGTAGGGCACGGGTGTAGCCTCGTACCCGCGGGTACATCCATACCCTGCCCGTTTATTATCAATTTCTTACGTGATACGTCTAATTTTGTTGACTTATGAGTTAAAATATGGGAATGTGCTTTTTATATTTTGCTAATTTTTATGTACTCAACTACCTGCTATTAAGTTGAGATAATTTATTTTTTCAATCAAATTTGTTGTGAGAAATGTAAAATTGCAAGTGACTTGTATACAATTTGATCTACCCACCGGGTACCCAATGGGCATGGGTACCCATCGGGTATGGGTATGGGTAAAGTTTTATACCCGCGGGTACGGGTATGGGTGGAAGTTTGTACCCATTGACTATACGGGCATGGGTATGGTATTGCTCTACCCTGCCCATACCCTGCCCATACCCTGCCCATTTGCACAAAAATAACCCAAAAGTGGAAGAAAAGCACAGACTGACCCTCCGGCGAAACTATTTCACTCATCTAACCCTTTTGTGTGGCGCCCCTCCCATGGGCGCCACACATGCCAGTGTGGCGCCCCTCCTGCCGGTGCCACAAACCCAGCCGACGTGGCGCCATCGACGCTGAGCTGGTGCGCCCATCCGACGTGGCAGCATGTGTGGCGCCCCTCCCATCGGCGCCACACATGCCCTTACAATTGCCCAAAACATACTGTGAGACAATTCGTCTGGGACTTAGCCGTTTTGCGAGGCTCTATGTGTGGCGCCGATGCCACGGGCGCCACACAAAGAGCATCGCCAAAACGGCTAAGGACTTATCGTCCGGAGCCCCTGGATGTTTTCGACCCAATACTGGATATAAGTTGGCATGTGTGGCGCCAATTCCGCGGGCGCCACACAGTGCAGTGTGACGCCACTGTGAAGGGCTCCACAGATGGACTTGTGTTAAAAACCTGAAAATTCCTACCAAACTCCAACAGTTTTCATTGGACACAACAAGTACCAATCTCAGAACATACACATATAACACTTCATAGCTCACATCGTAGGAAGTAGATTCAAACAACAAGTAGCATTACAGACATGGTTCGAAATGACATAGGGTTCACAACTCGATACTTATGAAGATATAGTTCACAACAACACGGAGCACATCCTAGTGTCGTCCTCGACGTGTCGTCCTCACGGGCTGCTTCCGGACGGCCATCCTCTTCGTCCGCTGTCGTGGCTCTTGTTGCTGCTGCTCCTGCTCCTCCTGGTCCTCATGCTCCTCCTCCTCTGAAGAGAACGGCTCGTCGTTCCTCATCCTCGACAAAGATGATCTCTGCACCGGCCCCTCATCCTCCTCAATGACAACCTTCTTTCCTCGGGTGACATAATCTTCCGGAGTGTACCGTTTTGGAGTATTGCCCCTTGGCTTCAACTGGTAAGCTGACCGTGGGGCTTGCTTGGAGGTATGCTTTGGAGGTATGCTTTGACTCAGAATCAAGTCGTCTTCAGGAGGAATCTTCACAAACATGAACACATGAGATTACAAAAGTTGAAATTAGTAAGAACATATTTGACAGCAACAAAATAGTCCATACCCGCAGTTCTTCAGAAGAGGAGGATGTAGGGATTTCGCCTTCGCGGCAACCTAGCAAGTTGGCTAACCGCCGCATCTTTCGTGCAGTGTTCTGCGTCATGGAACTCATGGTTACAAAGGCACCAGAACATAATAGAGTACATTCAAAGTTGGTGATCATACCTTAATGAAATGGCGCAACGGTCCGACAGGCTTTTCTTCTCTCTCGCTCTGCTCCCATATAATCTCGCACTCGTCAGCTGTTTTTTGGATCTCCGACCGCTGTGACAAACATAGCATACACAATTTAAGCGAGCACATGGCAATCTAGATGATGTACTAGTTAATGAGAGAATCCATTACCACGAAGTTCAACTCGGAAGCAATAGAAGTCGATCTCCCTCTCGCGAGCATAGGTGTCGTGTCGGCTTTGCGCAACCTCATCGAACTCGATGGGGTCGTCCAAGATGTAGTCAGCATACGCGCGCTTCACTAACTCGATACGCGTGTTTTCATGGAACCACTGGAGGTAGTTGTTGAAAGCGGCCAAGTCGTGAGGCACAATCTCCAGAGAGCCAGCAGTCCGTGTCGCTTCAAACAGTGTTGGAACGTTGCGATGTGGCCGCTATGGTGGACTGGCCAATTTGTGATCTTCCTCTGCCGCTGCCTATCAAGCCTGCAAGAATCAAGAAGTTAGATTGTACCTCTTGTATCAAGAATCTTCCATCGCATGATTCCAGAAGTTTACCTATGAAGCGCCTTGTCCGTGTCTTGCCACTGAGGTGGGCACTCCTGATACAGCCCAAACTGTCTCATCACTCTGTGCGGCTGGTGGTGTTCAACAAGCCACATGCATATGCGTGGGCAGCGCATACGCCAGAACAGCGCCTCCTCCGTGCACTTGTGGTTGAGGTCAGCCATCCCCGCGCCAATACGGTAGTACGAACCATATGGCTCCCATTCCACCTGCACCATACAAATATTTCAGAATTTAGAACATGCTAGTACAATCAATGAAAACTAGGATTGCAAAAGAGTGATCGGTTACACCGCTCAGCGGTAAGAGTGTCCAACTCCGCGAGTGTACTGCTCTGTACATGACCATTGGATCGCTTGTCATCTCCGAGACACTTGTCCCAAAGGTATGCCCAAGTGGGCTCCCGATCAGGGTTGTTCGGGTAATGAGGCCATGGCCTCTCGTTGAGTACCCTAGGCCGCCCAACCGATATGCGGTCCCGGCTCCATACGGAAAGTAGGAGCAAGCATCCACCAATACCGCCGCTCCCAGTCCTGCTCCCAGTCCTGCGACAAGCTTCGTCAACTGCGTACATAAGACATTTGGTTACTACTTTGTCTAGCACAGTACTATAGGGAAATAGTACATAGAACAAGTCATCACCTGCCGGTAGAGGTAGGCAAGTGCCGCTGTTCCCCAACTCCACCGGTTGTCCAACACCGTAAGCGCCTTCAGCCAACACCAATGGGCCAGCTTCCCCCCACTGTCAGGAAAGAGAGTCTTCGAAATCATGTACCATAAGTACACACGGGCGTACGTCCTCCGAGTGTCCTCGTTGGCCCCTTCCGGGCATTGTGCAAAGTTAGTCTTGATCCAAGAGAAAGACGCGCCGGCGGGAACTCTCTCCTTTGGATTTGCTGGCGCCGGAGGAGCCCTGCCAATAAGGTCCTCCATCTGTCCGCGCCACCCATCAGAAGCTGTGTTCATACACAGTGGATCGCCCTGAATAGGTAGTCCAAGGATCATGGAAACATCCTGGAGAGTAGGGGCCATCTCGCCGGCCCTCAAGTGGAAGGTGTGCGTCTCCGGCCTCCACCGGTCAACAAGAGCGGTGAGTGCCGCGGCGTTCATGTTCGGCCCCCCACGGCTTTGTTGCGGTCAGAAACCCACCGGCGGGCAGCGACTGGCAACACCATAGAGCCGGGAACAACTAGGGCTGCAGCTGGCCCCAGTCCCTCAGAGCGACGGCCCGCAAAGCCTTCACGGTCACACGTCCGATGCTTGTCGCAAGGGCGTGCCACCCGACCTATACCCGGTCAGGAAGGTGTTGGATGATGCCTCGCTTAGTTTCCTGCATGGCATACACGTAAACGTTAAATACGAGCCTCGATCGGCTCTCAGGTTATCCTGTGAATCGGCTCAAAGAGCCGATCCACCCATGATTCGTACGGGGTGTACGAATATATGGTGGTCCTGCTTGATCAAGATAAAGCTAAAGCGATCTACAACGATTTAGGGTTTTCACCGCATAATCGGATCATCCTACTCACGATTGGGCCTCGCGCTCGCGTACGGTGATCGTAAGCCGATCCTAGACGGGGCCTAAAAACCAACACAAGGTTGATCCCCGGAACATCCTGTCTAGGGCTAGCAAACTACACCCTACACGCCGCTTGGATCCTCCAACCCTTTGTAAGGCCTAACTATTGCGGATATTAAACTAATCCTTGAAGAACAAGGAGCAACCGTAACGGATCGGATCTACTAAACAATGATCAAGCGGGGTGCCGCCCCTACACCTAAGATAGGTGTAAGGGCGGCTAGATGTATAAGGGTTGCACTACGACAGCATATGATACGAAGAACAATGCTAACCCTAACGCATCTAAGATAACTACGTTGCTCGCCATCAAAAAGGCTTCAGTACGAGCAACGCATGAACAACGTAATAAGCTTGTGCTGCCTAGATCGCAAGATGCGATCTAGGCAACATGGTGCTTACCAGGAGAAACCCTCGAGACGAAGGAGTTGGCGATGCGCCGAGATTGATTGTGTTGAACGTTGGTTGTTGTTTATTCCATAAACCCTAGATACATATTTATAGTCCAAGGGACTTTCTAAATCAAGCGTGCACCTAACCGTGCACGGGTAAAACTCTAACTTCTAAATTAAGATGCGATCTACTATAATACAGATACATGGGCAATTTAGCCCAACTTCTTCGTGTCAAGCCGCTTCAGAGATCCTCCACGCGTTTAACCTTCAAGCCCATCTCACCTACGGCCCATCTCCTGATTTAGCCAAAATCTGGTGATAACACATACCCCCTGGTTTTGGTAATCATAATTTCAAAACCACTCTGTTTTTTCTTCGAGGGGTCATGTCGTGGCAGAGCAGAACCGTCGCAGCATTTTTCATCATGACAACTTGCCTTCCCAACTTCTCTGCACGATTTGACAGTTTTTTGGCACCACCTCCTTGAAAACTGTTCGAACATTAAATCCCCACTCCTTTTATTTAACCGCACCGAACAGTTCTCTTCCTCATCCTTTCCGCATTAGCACTCCAAAAGCCATTCTGCGCACCATGTCTTCTTCTTCCTCCGCCTCATCGGGACTTTCCCTCGAGTCCTCTTCCTCCCACGAGCCGACGCCAGAACGGGACCCACAAGAGGTCCATGCGGCCAACACCCGCCGCGCCATAGAGGCCGGGGAGGAGCCCGGCCATGACTTCTCCATCCGGTCCGAGGACGACAAGTCCTCGACGGACGGGGAGAGCGACCTCCGCTTCCTCGCCGACGGGGAATCGGAGGAGGAGAGCGATGACGATCGCTTCTCCTGGGATGACTTCACCTCCTCCGAGGAGGTGAATGAGGAGGAGGAGGAGGAGGACGACGACGACAGCCCCTCCGACGAGCCGCCGGCCAAGCGCCACCGCCCCCGGCCGGGAATCTCGGTGACTACGACGGCGACGACGACGACGACGACGGGGAGGACGAGGACAACGAAGGTCCTGCCGGCGGCCGCTACGGCGGCCGACGACGAGCCCGCCGGGAGCAGCGCCGGCCGGCGGCGACGAGGGTGACGACGAGGGCAGCGACGGCTCGTAGATAGGACCCTTAGCATAGGATCAGTAGTGGTAGACGGGGCAATGTTTCCCCTTAGTACTCCCTTTTGAGAGCAATCAGCTCTTCTATGTAAGAAATCTCGTTTATCAATGAAGAAATTCCCCAATTTGATTTTGCCGATTTCCTTTATGCCAATTTAGCCGATTTCCCTTCATACTGATCCCGCCGATCGTCACTTAGCCAATGCTCAATGAGCCGATGACAACGCATCGGTCTCTCATGATCCGTTCTCCATCTCTTTGACGTTGGAGTGATCGTGAACTTGATCAATGCTTAAAAGTTGATGTTAACATATCAACCCTTCACGATCTATCCTTCACCTTTTTCGACCGATAACTTTGAGCTCTGGTGGACAACGAGGCAGACCAACGCCTTTAAGAGAGCCCTAGAATCGCTGCTGAAACGACTTGATGCTGAAGCCGATACCTCTGGACATTCAGATATTCAGTGATACTCTTCAAACCTGCCCAAATCCCTTGAAAAAGGTTATGATAGAGGGTCATCCGATGAAAAATCGGCTTCTTAAGAACAGAATATCTACGCAGTCAGCTGCCCCCCGAGCCTCCATCAAGGCGAGAACAGCAGTGGGTCAACCAAACGTGTCACCATCGGTTTCCCAGTCATGATGCAGAGCCAGCCGATTTCAACCAAATCGGCTCCCCAGAGCAGAGAACCTTCAGGGTGAGCTGCCCCCCGAGCTTCTTCAGTCCACTTCTTGCGCCTTGCTGGTCAGATCGGCTCCTTTCCTTTGGCGGATTTGATGCAACCCATCCTTAACCTGATCTGCACGTCCATGCATCGGCTGTGCTACTTTCTATCCTTAAGTCGATGTCTGCGCATCGGCTGTGCTTAAAATTTTTTTGAATTTTTTACGGCCGATTTATGTATCGGCCCCCATACTTCAATACCCATCATCAAAGAATATCTTAGGCTGCTGGGCACTTGAAAGATATTCCTACTTCATATCCTCGTGTTTTATCCACCTAGGTGCCCCCCGAGCCGATTCTTTCAAAGGATTTGATGGTATCGGCTCTTCAGGTATTCTCTGTTGGATCGCATGTTGAACCTAGGCAGAACGTATGATGAGGATAATTTTGGCTGATTGCTGGAATCGGCCTCCACGTTGAATTGCTCAATGAAGGTTTTATAACGTTCCTCCATAAATCCTTGGGGCCGATCTCCTGGATCGGCATCGCCACATTTGTTCATGGACGCTGCGTTCGCTACACGGTCGGGCCTGTGGATAAGACCAACCTAGTCCCATCCTGTGTCACGTTGATGCGCTCGCAGTCGTCGAAATTGGGTGCCTCGTGTAATCCTGGAGCACCAACCTTCGTTGGGAGGACGAGCACCATGTTTGTGCCAGCCGATGTCTCATCATCGGCTTTCCTTTGCTTGGGGCACCACTCTTTCCTTTGTGGCCGGCCTTCTTCGTCCAGGGTTCGCTGAATTTTGGCAGCCAGATCAGGCCGTGCCTTCCTCAACGTGTGCAGGTATAACCTTTCCGCTTCTTCCAACCCACGTAGACGCTGAACCCTTCGCTTCTGGGAACGGCTGAGCCCATCAGGGCACCACCTTGGGCGATGATACTTGTCTTCTTCATCATCGTCCTCTAGTTCCTCGAGATCTTCCACCCGAGCGGACTCAGCATGCTTGTTCCGAGGCGGGAGAGGCCCTAGACGTTTGAACACGGACACGTTAGCTGCATCCTTCTTCCTTTGTTTGCATTCTGGGCAGTTGCCGATTGTTGGCAATCGGCTCATTCCTGAATCCCAGCAGTGTCCGAAGAAGGGGCAGTCCCAGTGCCTATCCACGTCGTCTTGCTCCCTCGACTTTTCCTTGGCGTGGCGCTCGTATCGCTCCTCGTCGTGATCATGCCGACGACGTCTCCTGTCGTCCCTAGCCAGACGATCTTTTTCATCATCATCGTTGTATCGTCGGCGTTGGTCATACTGACTCACATACTTGTTGAGGAGGTGATCAGAGAGAGGTCGCTGATATCTTATGTTCTTCACTTCTCCTCTCGTGACGTAGCGCTTGCCGTCGTGGCGGAGCCGATCGCGTGGAGCGGCTTCCTCTGTATCTTTGCTATGAGAGCAGCTGCCCTCATCTCCGTCCTTACCGCAGTGGTGCCCGGGTCCCACCATGTTGATATTGCACGAGAAATCTGGCTGGCACCCTTCATGGTAAGTATACTCCACCATGTTAATGGCGGGGAAGGGGTGTGTGTCGACCTTCATGGCGTACTGGTTGAAAATTAGCCGTCCTTTTTCTATCGCCATTTGGATCTGCTGACGCCACACCCTGCAGTCGTTAGTGGTGTGGGTGAACGTGTTATGTCACTTGCAGTATGGCTTTCCGTTCAGCTCCTGCACCGTAGGGATCTTGTGTCCTTCGGGTACCTTTATATGCTTCTCCGTGAGTAAGAGATCGAAAATCTGCTCAGTTTTGGTCACGTCGAAGTCGAACCCTTTTGGAGGGCCTTGTGGCTTAACCCACTTGCAGGACACGGGGCCTGCTGCCCGAGTCCATTCAGCCACTGCTACCTCTCGATCTCCCGCAGCACCTTCATCCTCGTCTGCCTCAACTAGGACCACCGCACGCTTGAATTGGTCCTGGTAGACATCTGGGTGGCGCTGTTCATATGCTGACAGCTTCTGCACCATGTGCGCCAATGAAGGGTAGTCTGCTTGGGAGGCCACGTCCTTGATCGATGATGAGAGACCCACCACCGCCAACTCGACTGCTTCTTTTTCACTTACGTGAACCGAATAGCATCGGTTCCTAATGGTCCTGAAGCGCTGGATGTATTCTGACACTATTTCCCCGCGCTTCTATCGTACTTGTGCTAGATCGGCAATACCAGCCTCGGAAGCCTCTGAGTGATACTGCTCATGGAACTGCTCTTCCAACTGCTGCCAAGTCCGGATTGAGTTCGGTGGCGGTGATGTGTACCACCCGAAAGCCGATCCTGTGAGGGACTGTGCGAAGAACCTCACACGCAGCTCGTCTGATGCTGAGATCGTGCCCAGCTGTGCCAAATATCGGCTCACATGCTCGATGGAGCTGGAACCATCTGATCCACTAAACTTTGTGAAGTCCGGGAGCCGATATTTGGGTGGTAGTGGGATCAATTCGTACTCGTTGGGGTACGGCTTGGTATAGCCGAACGCCTTCCTTTTCGGCATCATGCCGAACCGATCTTTCGGAATTGTACAAATCTGATCCGCGGTGATGGCTGAAGGTGTCGAACCCCGAAGATTCGCCGGGGTGGCATACTTAGCCAGCCATGCTTGCTTTTCCGGTTCCGAGCCAACCGCAGGAGCTGCGCTCCGGAGGTTTGTCGGAGTGGCGTACTTAGCTAACCACGTTTGCTTCTCAAGATCTGCTCCCGACGTTCCTCCCGGCTGTTCCGGAGGCCCCTGCTGCTGCAGCCTGGTTCGAGAGTGCCCAGTTACTGCAGTCTGGCACGTATGCGCACGTGTATCCGTGCGGGATCTCCTTGGGCGCCTCAGGTAGGAATTGGTAGTCACTAGGGTCACCACCACTCTTGTAGACGACGTATGCCGATGAGTTCGGCACTTCTGGTGCTGCCAACGCGAACGGCAGCGGTGGACGGGACTGGAATGGTATTTCTCCTTTGTAAGTCCCCAGAGCTGGTCCCGACGGAGAATACTGATGGCTCATGATTTCCTGGATCACGCGCAGAGCGACACGCTCCAAAGTGTTCACCAGGCTCTCAGAGTGGCGGTGCAGCGAATGAGCCACCATGAAGTTGATCTCCTGACGCAGCCGACCCGATGCGTTCTTCCGACGGGGCGGACAGGTCCACTCCATCGAGCGCGCCTTCAGGTGAGAACCCCTTCCACCCGACGCCGTGGGAGCGGGTTCGTGGAAAGAGCCGATGAGGTCGGCTTCGAGGACTGCCTTGATCTCGTCATGCTTCTTCTTGAGCTCGTCAGGCAGATCCTCGTACTTGACCGGAGTGCTTTCCGCCATCTCGAATGTAGATGGCGATGCAGTGGATGTCGAAGATCGTCCCACCGGGCGTGCCAGAATGTGTTGCGGTCGAAACCCACGCGCGGGCAGCGACCGGCAACACCGTAGAGCCGGGAACAACTAGGGCTGCGGGCTGGCCCTGGTCCCTCGGAGCGACGGCCCGCAAAGCCTTCCGGTCACACGTCCGATGCTTGTCGCAAGGGCGTGCCACCTGACCTATACCTGGTCAGGAAGGTGTTGGATGATGCCTCGCTTAGTTTCCTGCATGGCATACACGTAAACGTTAAATACGAGCCTCGATCGGCTCTCAGGTTATCCTGTGAATCGGCCCAAAGAGCCGATCCACCCATGATTCGTACGGGGTGTACGAATATATGGTGGTCCTGCTTGATCAAGATAAAGCTAAAGCGATCTACAACGATTTAGGGTTTTCACCGCATAATCGGATCATCCTACTCACGATTGGGCCTCGCGCTCGCGTACGGTGATCGTAAGCCGATCCTAGATAGGGCCTAAAAACCAACACAAGGTTGATCCCCGGAACATCCTGTCTAGGGCTAGCAAACTACACCCTACACGCCGCTGGATCCTCCAACCCTTTGTAAGGCCTAACTATTGCGGATATTAAACTAATCCTTGAAGAACAAGGAGCAACCGTAACGGATCGGATCTACTAAACAATGATCAAGCGGGGTGCCGCCCCTACACCTAAGATAGGTGTAAGGGCGGCTAGATGTATAAGGGTTGCACTACGACAAGCATATGATACGAAGAACAATGCTAACCCTAACGCATCTAAGATAACTACGTTGCTCGCCATCAAAAAGGCTTCGGTACGAGCAACGCATGAACAACGTAATAAGCTTAGGCTCGCCTAGATCGCAAGATGCGATCTAGGCAGACATGGTGCTTACCAGGAGAAACCCTCGAGACGAAGGAGTTGGCGATGCGCCGAGATTGATTGTGTTGAACGTTGGTTGTTGTTTATTCCATAAACCCTAGATACATATTTATAGTCCAAGGGACTTTCTAAGCCAATGTCTTGTCCTGACCAATTAAGATACTCAACTGTTGGTGGAGGCATTTTCTCTGCCATAAACACCTGTCGTGAGATTACTTTTTGAGCTCTATTGGATGGCCTTCCCTTCTGAATCATCGACACCGCCCCGTTTGAGTTAGGATCGACATAAGGTGGTGGTGGAGGTGCTGCCGCTATTCTGAGCTGATGGCGATTGTCGTCTGTAATCGCGGGAGGTGGTGGCAGGTGAATCTCGCTCCTGGGCTCCCGATGATTTCTCTGTGCTGCTCTAGCGTTAGCGTGCTCTGCATATCTGAACATTGCCTGAAAATTTCGACAGTCTTTCTGCAGGTGTCCTGACTGTCTTTTTCCGTTGCTGTCGAGGAAAAAATGCATCTGGCACGGTCCGTTCATCATTTCTTCGGGGGACACGAAAGGCCTTGGGAACCTAGGCCCGCTATTTTGCCTATTGCGAGAGTCGTCCCTGTTATCACCTCGCTGCTCACTGCTTCTCTGATAATCATCTCTATTGTTTCCTCCTGTGTTTGCCCGAAAACCTGCCGAAATTTGCCCTGGGGCATCATAGTTCGGGTACTGCCGAGGAAATCGTCGCCTCGGTTGGTAATTTCGGCCACGGTCCTCCTCTGGCGACCTGTGCCGTTTGTTGTGGACAGCATCCTCTCCATCTGCCCATCTGTTTGCTATCTCCATTAACGCGGATACTGTCTTTGGATTGGTCCTTCCCAAGTCCTCGACAAAATCTCCACGCCTAATTCCTGCGACAAACGCATCTATTGCTCTCTCGTCAGATATATTTTCTGCCGAGTTTTTTATGATGTTCCACCTTTGGATGTACTTTCTCATTGACTCATCTGGCTTTTGTCGACATGCTCTCAACTCTTCTAACGACGCAGGTTTTTTGCACGTGGATCTGAAGTTTTTGATGAATACGTCCTCGAAACTTTCCCAGCTGTCGATAGATCCTGGTGGAAGTTTCTTGATCCAAGATCGTGCAGCTCCACTTAAGTGCACCTGAATACTTTGCATGGCTGTTGCCCTAGTCCCTCCAGTTAACTTCACCGTCTCGAGGTAATCAACTAGCCAATCCTCTGGATCTTGCAGGCCGTCGAATTTTTTGAAATGATCGGGCAACTTAAATCCCGAAGGTACTCGAGTTTTTCGTACTCTCCTTGTGATGCATGGCAAACCGCACATATCCTCGTCGTTTAGTTCTGGGGATTGTCGATGTTCCCTTCTGCCTTGCCGTGCTCTGTCTACCCTTGCTTGTGCTGCCGTATCTCTTGCTCCACTTGTTCCTTCGACATTTGCTCTGCTGCTGCTGCCGTAGGTCGTGGACTATTTTGCCTTGCAGCTCCTTCTGGCGGTGTTGATACAAACGCCGTTCCCATGGCTTCAGCTCCTGCTATCGCCATGTTGTACAAAGCCTCCCTTGGGTCTCCTGGAGGTGGCCTGGATGCAAGGATAAAGGCTTGTGTCGCCATATACCCAGCCTTCGGTGTTTTAGGGATAATATTCCCTCTTGTGTCTATCGACATAAAAGACATGTCGAGATTTTGAACCAGGTACTCTCTTTCTCCTTCAGGTATGTGTTGCAATCTGGACCTTGCTCTGTTCCGAGCTTCTCTATGACTATCTCCCGAGGTTCTAGATTGTCGACTTAGATCTGCCCTTCGTCTGCTTGACGCGGAGGCTGCCTCCTTTCTTTTATTTAAAGCTTCTATCTGTTTTTCCAGTTCTCTTCCAGCTCTGGCGAGTCTATATTGATAAGCTTGCAGTTCTTGGACTGTAGCAGTTGTCGTCATTGGTTCCGAACCATCTAAAGCTTTTGCAGCTCTATCCCAGTGCTGTTTGTGGAAGTTGAACTCGACGCGTGGTGTGGGCCCGACATATTTAGTGCCCATACCTCTCCTTAGATCCGAGGGATCGACATAGGGATTGCCCAAATCGTCGAAAGCCTCCGATGTTTCCTCTTGATCCTCAATGGCATAAATCGATGATATTTTGTACTCGGATCTATGTTGGGTTTGGTGACATCATCGTTGAGATTGATGAAGACCTTGCCCACTCGTGATAGATTTGTCGATGAAGTCGTAATCGTCGACATCGCTTGAGCCATCGCTTATATATGAGTCCGCAGATGACTCAAACGACATGTCGCCGAAGATCTTGGCGAGTTTCTCTCTTGCTCTGGTGCTGACGTAACGTGTTTCCGAAGTTTCTTCTTCTCCTGACTCGGTTGACGATGTATAGCTTGAAAAATCGGAATCGACCGCCGACGATCCCGACAAAATCGGAATTTCGACACGATACGATCCTTCCTTCTCGACGCGAAAGTGAAACCTTCCGAACGTCATCTCCATGGGCTCCGCCAGATACGCATATGCATCCAAACGGGAGGGTGGGTGAGGAACAAAATCGACAGGACCAAGCAGCGATCTGTTTACCTCGATCCATTGCGTTGCTTGCGGTTGACGATGTCGAAGATCTTGAACGTGCCATCGAGATCAGATCCTTACGCCTCTAGTTCCCACAGACGGCGCCAATTGACAAGGTATCAACTTGTCAATGCATATGGATTATAGGCTAGGGTTTAGTTAGAAGTAGAGGGCAAGTAGATCTCGAAGGTTTCAGCCGAGAAGTACTCGACGATTATGAAAACTAGGGTTTGTGAACAATGATTTGATGATCTCTTCGTCCCTCGACTCCCCCTTTATATAGGAGGCGGAGCCGAGGGTTTCTTTTTGTACAAGTTACAGAGTCCGGGACGGTTTCTAACTCATCCTGCCAGATTACAAATAGCACTTCCTATTACAACTCTAACTTTCCTTAATATATCTTGGGCTCCCGAATCTTCTTATTCTTCGGGTAGTGGGCCTTCAGTAAACCCCGGGTACTATCTTCGGCAGGCCCATTTGGGATGCTTATGTCACCGTGCACGGGTAAAACTCTAACTTCTAAATTAAGATGCGATCTACTATAATACATATACATGGGCAATTTAGCCCAACTTCTTCGTGTCAAGCCGCTTCAGAGATCCTCCACGCGTTTAACCTTCAAGCCCATCTCACCTACGGCCCATCTCCTGATTTAGCCAAAATCTGGTGATAACAGGCTTACAAGGGATATGAACGGCATAAGACCGGTAGGCTGGATGAACTCCGTGTACCTCTCGTCATACGGTATATCCACTGTGCCATGGTAACGAATCTTCAAAGGGTGAAGATCCGTTCCCCTCTCCGTCATATGAACAGCCTAGGTGCTCCCTATCGTACTCTTCATCCAGAAGCCACACCATCCTACATGTTTACACAACCATGTTATGAGTCATTCCACTATACATGAGAGTTCATATCCAAATACATCACACATACATCACACATACATGAGAGTTCATATCCAAATACATCACACATACATGAGAGTTCATATCCAAATACATCACACATATGAATTTCGTAAGACATACCATTCCTAGGCACATAATAGACATATGTAAGACAATAGAATGCATTTGCTAAGCTCCAATTTTGCCTTTCACCACATACACACAAAAGGTTCCATACATACACACATACATTCATATCTAGGGTTCCAACAAATATTTGGTTCAAATATGAGTTATTCCATCACAAATAATAGGCATATGTAATAAATTTGAATGCATTTGCTAGGCAAATATTAGACATTTCAACACATACATACATAGGGTTTCAACACATACATGTAAAATTTCATTCAACACATCTAGGGTTCCTACATATCTAGGGTTCCTACACATACACATTCGTACACATACACATTCCTATACATAGCCATTTCAAATCTAGTTTCCATGTCTAGGGTTCATGTACAAATCTAGCAAGATCTATGAAATTAGTGGATGAATTTGAGGGATTCGAAGGGGATTACCTTGAGGAATGGATGGGGAAGAGATTGGCCGGTCGGATCCGACGAATTTGTGGCCGATTTGTTGGGGGAGAGAGGGAGGGAGGAGGAGGAACCGCCGGCCGCCTTGGGGAGAGAGGGAGGGAGGAGAAGAAACGAGAGAAGAAGAAGAGGGTCGGGCCGGGGGCGGGCGCGGCGCCACACTTAAGTGGATGTGTGGCGCCCGTGGCATCGGCGCCACACATGCTAGTGTGGCGCCCGTGGCATCGGCGGCACACATAGAGCCTCGCAAAACGGCTAAGTCCCAGACGAATTGTCTCACATTATGTTTTGGGCAATTGTAAGGGCATGTGTGGCGCCGATGGGAGGGGCGCCACACATGCTGCCACGTCGGATGGGCGCACCAGCTCAGCGTCGATGGCGCCACGTCGGCTGGGTTTGTGGCGCCGGCAGGAGGGGCGCCACACTGGCATGTGTAGCGCCCATGGGAGGAGCGCCACACAAAAGGATTAGATGAGTGAAATAGTTTCGCCGGAGGGTCAGTCTGTGCTTTTCTTCCACTTTTAGGTTATTTTTGTGCAAATCGCCTCCTTACGCAGAGCCTCTCTTCTTCTTGCTAGAGCCCGTATTATTCTCAGAATCGCAGCCTCCCTTTGTCACGCTGTATCTCCACCCATCTCCCCCCAGCTCAGATTCTCCTCTGCCCTTCCGTGGCCACCTGCTTTGCCTGGTGAGATCGCGCTGATCTAGCCGACGGCGGCGCGCTATAGGAGTAGGAGGCTGTGCTTGGAGAGGAGGCGTGCAAGCCCCTCCCGGAGGGCCTCTTCAATCTTCCTGTCTCAGGCTTATCAGCACTTCGCTCATGGTAAAGGTCTGCGTGCAACGGTGCAAGTCCGGTAAAATCAGTGAGGAGGAGCCTTCAACATCCGCTACCACGTGACGTATCTTCCCCATTGAAGTCAGACACAAAATCGGCGCCTGATGAAGATGTGATGAAAATTTCGCTGCCCGGGCTCTCCCTAACGCGAGATCTCCCCTGGTCGAGCTCCCTCCGTGGCCGGCGGCCATGGTGCGGGTCGGTTCCTAGCACGGTTTTCCCCACCCGGGCTTTCCCCTACCACGAGATCCCTCTAGCCGACGAGCTCGCTCCGTGGCCGGCGGCCATGGTGTGAGGGTCGGGCTCTTCTCTGGTGTAGCAGATGTTGAAGAGGTGCTCTGGCTCCTCCGATGCAGGTCCTCACCTAGAAGCGGTTCCCGGCCCCAATTTCTGGTGCGTCTTATGGTTGCTCAACGGCCGGTGTTGTGTATCTTGGACATCATTGGCTCTCAACGATGTCATCGATTCTTTCTCTCTGCCGAAGGAGAGCAGCAGGGGAGGGGCGGCTCAGTCGAGGAGGCGACAGGTTCAGGTGGAGCGCCGAGAGGATTGACGACTTGAAGAGCGACATGGAGTGGCAGTCGTCGGGGTGGCCGACACGAATTCGTTTTCGTCTAAGCTCTCCTCCGTGGTCGAGCTCCTCGGCGGCCGGTGGGCGTGGCGTGGGTCAGATCCTGCTCTGGTGTCGCGGCCGTCACCGTTGTGCTCCGGTTCCCTTCGACGCAGCTCCACTCCTGGAAGGCGGCACCCGACACGATTGGTCCGCCGTGTGGCGCTTGACGAGTGACGACCAACAGTGGTCGAGCTACTCAAGGTTCTGATGCTGGCCGCCATCGTCACTTGCTGGGGTGGGAACTGCTACCACTTCAACTGCCCTTCGTCCTCTCCGTCGTAGGTATACGCCGCCTTTCTCTTCCTCTTGCTCGGTTGACTTCTTTTTCAACCTCTGGTGTGGTGCCAGTATGTGTTTGCTTCCAGTGTGGGTGTCGACGGAAGGTAGGAGGCCAGCCCCACCACCTCTGTTTCTTCTCATATGCCCTGCGGGCTGTTTTGGATTCGGTCCGGGTGAAGTGGGTGTTGATGTGGGCTAGGATAGGAACGGCAACGTTGATTCTTGCTTGAACAAGATGGTCGCTCTCCATCGCGGATAGAGGATGCCAAGGTGAACTCCGTGCTATGCCTACTTATGTATCTTTGTACGGCGGTATGCTAACTGTTTGGTCCATCGACTAATCGGTGTGCATGCCAGTTTTTTAATGTAGTATATCAAATATTTTTTACCCGTGACCATTGTATTGGTTCAGGTGTTCAGTGTTAACATTCAGCTGTTGGGTTGCTATCCGAGAATTCAGAACAAGAAGAAGGCAGAAGTTCATGTTGATTAACATGACAAGACGGTGAATATACCCGGTAAATGCTCCAAAGCATTAGCCTTCGATGGAGCCGGCAAAGAATCTTTGCAAATGTTACAAAGAAAAAAACATAGTAGTGATATTACCAGATGGCACATATAGTTTTCCACTTGCAGAAGCAGCCACGTTACTGACTATGTTTAGCCAACTGCAGATCAAGTATTACTTCCTGTTAAAAAAAAAAGTATTACTTACAATTCCGAAGTGGTGTATGTATATTAAGATTTGTACATGACTGCTCATTTTGGAACCTTTCTTCATGTAAGCACCAGGTTTGTTGAACTTTACACCTTTTTGGTTTGATTAAATTGATAGAAACTTGATGTTGTCATCACTTCCTTTGGTGCATGGTTTCAGGAGATAAACACATCCAGCTGTTTCATTTGAACTTCATTTGTTTGATTAAAAAAATGAGAAATGATATGTTATACATTGGGTCTCAGATTTAAATTTGCTTTGGAATACAAATGTGTGATTTATTTGATCATGGTTGTTATTCTTCTAACAGGTTACAATCACATGGCCAGTGACATGTGCAATAAGCGGTAGTTTTGGGCTTCTTTTCTTGTGAGTGCCAGCATTACAAGGGGCCCTAATCCAGCCAAAGGATCAGCAGAATTGGTTGTCTAATTCATGAACATTTGTCAGAGACATGGTTAAGGTCAGTAGTAGGTCTGCTAAAAAATGTTTCCGGAGTATCCCTCCAAATATGAGCTTTTGTAATAAAACGATTCTATTGGTAGAATATAATAGCACATACTGATAATTAAATTGTAGCTTTGATGCAAAAAAGATACTGTCCAGGTAAAACAGCAGAGTACATTGATATTAAGAGCATGTAGATTTAAAAGGAAAGTTTTCTCTCTGCTTCACTGTTTTAGTATTTCTTAAATTTAGTAATTATGTGAGGATTTTTGCTTTCTCACCCTGTTTAATAATCTCAGAATTAGAAATGTATGCTGGAGTGAGCGGAAACCACAGATTGTTATGGAAGCAAAGAGGCAGTCAAAAGAACTGGGGTGTAGACAAAGTTGACGTCTTGCAACAGTTTTGTTGGAGGACTTGACTCAAAGTATGAAACAAACCTGAATATTGTATTTGAAACAGCCAAAGTTGATGCAAAGTATAAAACAAACACAAAGACTGATCTTCTTTTCCTGATGCACCAGGGAGTATATTCAGACTGGATTCTTACCGGCTACATGGCGTTTTGGCACCGTTATCAGTACATGGCAGAGCAATGCTTTGCATCTACTGGTTATTGAGAAATCCGAAGTTCTGACTTCTTCACTCTAGCATTATATCTTTTATTTGTCTCACCATCTAGAACTTTTTCTTTGGAAATGAAAGCTTAATACGTTGATTACTCTATACCACGGTAATGAATTATAATATATGTTTGCCTTATAATGTCAACCTGTAGATAGAGAGTTCTTGTGTTTATGAGGCATAAATACAAGAACCATGCATCTACAGGTTGACATTATAAGGCATAAACTATCTAACTTCTCTTGCGGTACTATGGTGTACTACCACTTTAGGTACGTACAAGTACAATCTTTGGAATGCTATTAGCATGGTTGATTCAACAAGTAAAGCATGGTGTCGGTATCTAAATACAGTAGCAGAACCAAGTTAATCTTATTTTATGTCATATTGTTATTCGAAACAAGTAGCCTCCCTTTTAATCAAATAATATGATCCTCTGTTGTACTCAAGGTCCATAGTTCATGGTATAAAATTATTTCCCTACATGGGGTCCTCTTTATTATGTACCCTTCTTTTTTCTGCATCTCCTTGCTTGGTTTACATAAACATAGAAGGCTACAATATTTGTTTTATCATCTTTGGTTAACGATTACGAAGGAGAAAAAATGCCTAATAAATGTCTAATGCATTGACAGATGCTGATCCGTAGAGCCTGTACATTTCTTTTTGTGGGTATCTTTGTGTAGAAGTGTAACTGTAACCAGTGACACAGGACAGTCGTGTTGCCGCAGTCCAATATTCAGGTACACATGAAATAAAGTATTTCAGAGATAATGGTGCTAATTCATTTTTTCATATTTATAGTTTTGGTCTTTTTGGTTAAATAAGATAGTGCAAAAGATCCTACAAAAAGGTTGTGTGCTTTCTATTTCAAAGTAACAAGTTATTATAGAAGTCAAGAAATTAAATAAATCATACATTTTACCTCCATATTTTTAGGTCCTCGGCAACAATATGCCATCTCAATAACTTTAGTTAGATATGAACGAACGATATGGTATTGAAAGTTGTAGTCGTTTTTGATGAAATATCATAAGAACTGTAGAAGATCCAACAAAAATGTGTTCTTCCTATTTACAAAGTAATAGCCCACTACAGAACGTAATGGATGTGTTATATGTTCCAACCAAGCTAGGTATGAAAGCAAATTAATTTACAAGAAAAAATATGTTATACATTTTCCAATATGGCAAGATCCAGTAAGTCTTCCTCTTTGCTGCATTTGTCTTACAGTCTGAAATAGCAACAATACGTTAAGCATGGGTCCTCAACAACAATATGATACCTCCATATTTTCTAGGTCCTCAGTAACGATATGATATCTCATTAACTTTAGTTATAAAGGAGCAATATGATTCCTAGGTACTGCTAAGTATAATTTATCTTTTGTTTCCATTGTCGGTTGTAGGGCTGATTAGTTTCTTAAGATTGTCCTGCAAGTATCCCTGTTTTTTCTGATTTTGTTTGTTCTTTTCTAAATGGAATTCACTCTTATCTCTTCGTGAAGATTAACCTACAACTGCAAATGTATTGTTGTCAACTTTGTTATATTTTCTCATTATCATTGTAGTAAGGCATCATGACATCTTAGCTTCACTTTGTTTGAAATATCCAGTTGAATGCTATCATGGTTTGCAACAGTATATTGTTTAACAACAGGAAGAACAAGAGTTAATTGATCTTCTTACTTACCATGTTTAGTGCTCATTCTTTAAGAGGGACATTACAGCAACATGTAAGCAATTGGTGGATGATGCAAGCAAATATATGGCTTAATAAAGCGCCCGTTATCGAAAAAATAGCTTAATGTCCATCGTGGGACAATATTGAGCCAACTCAGGCATGCTTCTCTCATGTTCACTACCATCTTAGATATCATAAGTGCAGACCACTAGCATGTAATTTGTGGCAATGTACGTGTATCAACTTACCGTGAGATTGTATAAATTGTAATCAACTGCTATGCCAATCTGCCATTGAACTGAGAATCGCCTGACAGCAATTGCTACTACCTTACACCAAAAGACGATTACAACGGACAACCTTGTGGCACAACAATTACTACTACCTTTCACCAAAACACAATTACGTCGGACTACCTTGTGGTGTGGCATGCCACCGTGCACATACTCAATGCACACCCGCATGTTTTGCCCCCACGTTTTCTCTGACAACAAGACCGAGACCAACGACCATGGAGACATTGTTGTGGCTGATACCAGCAAGAATCTGGACTAAGAACCGGATGATCAACCATATGATCTTTCCTCCTGTTATCTTATCCTTAGTCAAAGTGTGAGCTAGGAACAGGCCATGTGCTACTGCCGTCTGGCTCAGCCCAGTCTATGTACAACCTGCCATCATGTAACACATTAGCATTACCATGTGTTCTGATATAAATATTGTTGTTCACTCAAGTATTACGTCTAAAACTATATATCTTATCAATTCCCCAGCGTTACTTATACCGAGACCCCTGCCAAAGATACGAGACAACAGGTGCTGTGTGACAGCTTCAAAGAAGATGCTTGAACTCAGAATCCGCCCAGTGTCTTCTCCCTGCCCCATACAGTGTGTTGGCGATAAACGTTTTCGCCAACTAGAAGTCGACAGGATATGAGAACAAGTAACTCACAAGGTGCGATCTATAAGAGGAGAATACTTTTTAGTCGTAGTGGCACAATGTGATCTATTCTCTTTCGGATAGAAATGTCTGTTGTCTTTATAATGCAATGTGTGTGCCAATGGTTTACATGCAGTTTTGGATTCAAGAACATTATGGTCTTGAGTAAAAATATTTTATTGAGTTTACATAAGTTAAGATTCTATGTATATTTAAGTTGGTGAAAATATCTTCCATTTGAATCTATATGGTTACAACGTCATATGCAGGTTTAGAAACTGTGGTACAAATCAAAGTATGATGTATGATGATTTCTAAGGAAGATAGTTTCGGTTGATTTTCCTGTTTTAATTTACAATGTGTGTCATTGATATCACCTTTTTTTTTCGAAATGGGGTATATCCCCAGCCTCTGCATCAATCGATGCACACAGCTCTCTTTATTACCCAAAGTATCAAAATATCAAGTATCAACGTTTTACAACTCAAAGATCATACAACGTGTACACATAAACTAGCCAACGAAACAGTATAGTGACACGTTTATGCATCTTGAAGTCGTTTAGTAGGTCGCCAACCAGCCTGGCTGTAAATAGCCTGTGCCACCGCTTCCAGCCGGCGGCATCCAGCATGCATAGGCTCTCGTTGCGCCTCCGGCAGTAAGAGAGACCAATCGTGGATCCAGTGTGATACCATACGGATAACCTGTAAAAAATTAACATTTGTATTCCTGTTAAAGACAATGTCATTACGGCTATTCCATATAGCCCACATCAACGCGCTAAAACCAATTCTAATTCTAACTTTAGCTGTCTTACCCACCCCATTTAACCAGTTCCCGAACATGTTTGTGACATTAGTCGGTGGGGGTATATTAAAGGTAAACTGAATAACTCTCCAAATAAGCTTTGCGAAGGGACAATCAAAGAACAAATGGTTTATTGATTCCGATGAATCACAGAACACACATTTCTTACAACCATTCCAATTTCGGCGAGCTAAATTGTCTTTGGTGAGGATAACTTTTTTATGAAGAAACCACATAAAAATCCGAACTTTTAGTGGTATCTTAAGCTTCCAAATATATTTACGAAGAAAAATCGTATGACCATTCATATAGTCTGCGTACATTGACTTAACCGAAAAAGATCCAGAAGTTGTCAACCTCCACACAAAGGCATCCTTCTCGTCGGACAAAGAAATAGACATAAGTTGTTGGACCAAATCGATCCAAGCAGCCCACTTATTTCCTGTCAAAGTCCTTCTAAATTCTAAATTCAAAGGTCTATTTGTGAGAACATCAGCGACTAAAGCGTTCTTTCGTCTGACGATATTATATAACGAAGGATACTGACTCGCGAGAGGAGCATCTCCCAGCCAAGTGTCTTCCCAGAAGCGTACTTGCTGGCCATTACCTACTGAAAAAGTACTCCGTGAAAAGAAATCGTCTTTCACTCCCATGAGTCCTTTCCAAAATGGAGAATCGGATGGTTTCGCAGTCACTTGTGACAAGGTCTTGGTTTTAAGATATTTGTTATATAATAGTTCCTGCCACACTCCTTGTTCGGTAAGGAGTTTATATAGCCACTTGCTTAACAAGCATCTATTTTTTAATTCCAAGACTTCCACCCCTAACCCTCCTTGCTCCTTGGGCCTACAAATAATGTTCCATTTGGTCAATCTATATTTTCGTTTTAGCTGATCGTTCTGCCAGAAAAAACGAGACCGATAAAAATCTAATCTTTTCCTTACCCCTTTAGGTATTTCAAAAAAAGATAGCATAAACATCGGTAAACTTGATAGTACAGAGTTTATCAAAACAAGCCTATCTCCGTATGAAAGAAGCTTGCTTTGCCAACATCCCAATTTTCGCTCAAAGCGAGTTTCGACAGGATTCCATTCCTTGTTCAAAATCCGTCTATGATGAATTGGTATACCGAGATATTTGAGCGGAAGTGACCCAGCTTCACAACCAAAGATCCATCTATACTGATCTTCCAACTCTTTGGCTTTACCAAAGCAGAAAATTTCACTTTTGTGAAAGTTTATTTTTAGCCCAGACAATTGCTCAAAGATACAAAGTATTAACTTCATGTTTACTGCCTTCTCTAGGTCATGTTCCATGAATAAAATTGTATCATCAGCGTACTGTAGCAATGAAACTCCTCCCTCGACAAGATGAGGTATAAGTCCCCCTACTTGGCCATCGTCTTTCGCTCGGGCGATTAAAATGGCCAACATGTCTGCGACTAAATTAAAAAGGAGCGGAGACAAGGGATCGCCTTGTCTCAGCCCTTTCATAGTTTGGAAATAATGACCAATGTCGTCATTAACCCTTATTCCCACGGACCCTCCCTCAACAAAATTGCTTATTAATTGACACCATTTTTGGGAGAATCCTTTCATTCGCAAAGTTTGCTGGAGAAAAGACCATTTGACCTTATCATAGGCCTTTTCAAAATCAATCTTAAAAAGCACACCATCCAGTTTCTTCCGATGAAGTTCATGGACTGTTTCATGTAATACTACAACTCCTTCTAAAATATGCCTCCCTGGCATAAACGCTGTTTGGGTAGGTTTTATTACTTTCGGTGCAATAGTCGTAATTCTATTAGTGCCTACTTTCGTAAAGATCTTAAAGCTCACATTGAGTAGACATATGGGTCTGTACTGTTGAATTTGTATTGCATTATCTTTTTTCGGTATCAACGTAATAATACCAAAATTTAACTTGTAAAGCGGCAACTCGCCTTGTTGCAACTGTATAAACAACTTCATAAGGTCCATTTTAATTACCTCCCGTAAACATTGATAAAATTCAGCTGGGAAACCATCCGGCCCCGGTGCTTTATTATGTTCCATATCCATAACCGCATCTAGCACTTCCTTCTCGGTGAAGGTTGCGGTTAGGATAATATTCTCCTCCGGCGTTACTCTAGGAATATCTACCACTAAATCCTCACGCATAGTAAAATTATTTTTGGCCGGCGCCCCAAATAACTTCTTATAGTAATCGGAAATGTAGATTTTAAGATTCTCCTCACCAATGATTGTCCCTTCCTCTTGTTCTAACTGGAAAATTCGCTTCTTTCTATATTTACCATTAGCCATCAGATGAAAATACTTCGTGTTATTTCCTCCTTCTTGGATAAATTTTACTTTTGCACGTTGAGCCCATTTTGACTCCTCATCCCGTCTCAGTTTTCCAATCTTTTCATTTGCATGTCTTAGCAACTCACGATCTGTTGCATCAAGAGGTGACGACTCAGCTTTAATATCAAGATCATCAATGATTTTAGTAAGTCTATCTCTTTCTTTTTTATAAACTCCACTTTTATTCTTTGCCCATCCACGAAGGAAACGACGCAGATGTCTAATCTTTTTTTGCCAAGTATCAATAGGGCTGAGACCGTTTGTCACAGACTCCCATTCAGATTTAACCAAATCAAAAAAACCTTCGTCTCTTAGCCAGGAAAGTTCAAAAGAAAACAAAGTATTATTTCCCGAATGAGCTTGCTCCCCTGAATCAAGTAATAGCGGTGTGTGATTCGACCCCGTACGGGTTAGTGCGCGCACAGAGGCTAAAGGATATTTTTGTTCCCATTCTACACTGGCTAACACACGGTCTAGCTTCTCGTAGGTGGGAATTTGACGACGACTCGCCCAAGTGAACTGTCGTCCTGACATGATCAACTCACGCAAATTAAGTGAGTCTATAATAGCATTGAATATAAATGGCCACTTTGCATTATAGTTTCCTGTACTTTTCTCCATTGGGCTACGAAGAATATTGAAGTCGCCACCAATAATCATGGGTGTTCCTGGACTATCACAAATTCTAACTAATTCAGCCAAGAACGCTGATTTTTGAGCCTCCTGAGCTGCCCCGTAGACAGCCACAAAGGACCACTCAAAACCATCTTTTTTTGTTCTCAAATTTACCCGCACAAGGAAGTCACCATAATCGACATCTTTAACTAAAAGTGTTTCAGCGTTAACACCAACTAAAATACCGCCAGACCTCCCATGTGAAGGTAAACAGAACCATATGAAATCCTTACCAGCCGATAAATTTTTAAGAAAAGAAGCCGAGAACTTCGTCCTTCCCGTTTCTAAAATAGCGACTATATCTAGATGTTCTTCCCTAATACTTTCATGAATTACCGAATGTTTACAAGTATCTCTAATACCTTCACTATTCCATATAAAAGCTTTCATTTTAAGAATCAAAAGTTCTTATTTTCCGAATCCTCGAACTTCTACGTACTGCCAGTTTTTCAACTACCACTTTTTTACTAGCCCTAGTCCCTCTCTTGGCTACTCCCTTCTTAGGCATTACCGAAGAAGCATGGCATTTCTGATCCGTATGACCATTATCCATATCTACCGTGTTCTCCTCAGAAAGGTCTTCGCAAAGACCAGAGAGTTTAGAAACAAGCAAGCTATGTGGATTATCTTCCTCTACGCTATTCTTTTTATCTAGAATAACCAAATCTCTCTGTTTTTCCAAAGCCTTAATATTTCTAACCGATACTAAAGCATGCTCAGGTGACTTTCCAAGAGAAACCCCTAATCTGCTAGCTCTATGTATGATTGTACTATCTGGAATCTCTAAAATAGAAAGTTTAGGATCAGAGGTGGAACCTGGAGTCTGATGTCTCTGCGTTAAGAGCATAGCCCTTTCCATCTGTGATTGATCTGCATTCGGTTGCGCTTGTAAACGCCCACTGTTTCGGATCCCAGAAGTCGAATTCTCCGGGATGCCCCCATAAGCAACAATATCTTCATAAGAGTATTGAACAGGACTCGGAGAGAAGTTCTTTGCCAACAAGTTCAGACCCCCGCATGGTGTCTTAATTCTCGGCGCAGAACCCTGCAAATATGTTTGAAATTTATTGGTAATAACACTTGAAACCAAAATAGAATCTTGTAATGGTGGAAACTCATCATACTCGAATACCTGAGGTATACGCGAGATGGATGAAATGTGCTTCCTCCCCTCAGGTTCCACTCTAGGGGAACACCCATCCGGTCCATCTGCCTTGGCAGAAAAAACACGAAGAAGGTTTGGCGCGGTAGCCGTTGCCATCGCGCCAAGAGTTCCTGTCGCGGCAGAAGGAGGTGCCGAAGAAGCTGCCGCAGTAGCCGTTGCCACCGCGTTCTCAGTTCTTACTGCAGCAGGAGAAGGTTTCGAAAAAGATGCCGCGGCAGCCGCTGCCACCGCATTGTGTGTTCGTGTCGCAGAAGAAGATAGCGGCGAAAACGCTGCCGCTGCAGCTGTCTCGCCTGAAATTGATGCCACTGCAGCGATCGCACCCAACCCGAGCTGACTGTTATTCGACAACCTGGGTAGTGCATCTGCTTCAGCATCATCAAAAACCAGAGAGCACTCCTTCTCCCCTGACGATGGAGAGATGAAAATTCTTCTGCCTGAAACTTGGGTTGGTGTTGATCCGATGATCTTCTCCAATCCCATCTCCACTATATCAAGAGGTGTATCCGTATGTGCACTCTTGGTAACATTAGCTCCTCCACTCCCCTTGGATTTATTAGTATTCTCGTTTGGCTGGGTCTGTTTAGACATTTTCTCTAAGTCAGTATTGTCTTCCTTAGGATCTTTTTTCTTCTCCTCTTCCTTATCTCTAGGCCTATCCTGATTGCCATCTCCATGTGGGGAACCACCATCCTCACTCATTGCCGTCTCATCCTCAATCTCAAAAGTAAGATCATACCCCTCATCTTCATAGAAGAACAACTTCTTATAGGGAATACTTGCAATATCTATGACCTTGACAAGAGCCCGAACCACCCCATATTCTCTAGTATATGCCATATCAATCTGCTTTGTTTTCCCAATCAAACGACCCATACCCCAGCAGGTGAGATAATTCCTATACATGCCTTCAGGAGCGCCGCTAATCAAAACCCATACTTCCTCTAACTGAACCGACGGTTTCACTACTGATTTCCACTCTGTAAACTCAAGGACACTGTCTGAATTTTTCAGGGGAAAAACTCCAATCCTCACCGCCCTCTGCAGTTCATGCTTGCTTGGAAATTGAGTCTTATAGATGTTCGTCCCCTGAGGCTGCACATCCCACTGAAATGTATCATCAATACACCAACGTAGACGCTCGATGATCGTCTCAGATGTAAGCGAACCCCCTTTCACCGTTATCCTGCACATACGGCCATTATCAGATTTCGGTTTGAATTCCGGGGTAGGTTCAACCTCAACAAAAGCAAGATCCGCATGGCCATATCCGTACAAAGAGATCATTGGTTTCTTCATTTTGTGTAAGTGGCAGTCATCATCTTTATGATCTGGTGACTCACAGAAAACGCAAATCTCGACCTTGCAATCAATGGAAAAATGGCCAGACTTGTCACAGCGAAAGCATTTCAGTTTATCTACGGCCTTGTCCTTCTTCTTGGAGCCTGAAGCTTCTTTTTCTTTACCAGAGATAGAACCCTCGCCGGCCACGGCCGTATGCCGTTGTTGACCAACTTGGTCTGCAAGAACTTGTGGCTGATTCTGAGTATTCTGCAATGCGGCATTTGTCTGCTCCCCAACGATCTGCTTCCCTGTCTCTAAAATCTTCTCTGGATCCCTCAACTTATCATTGCTCCCAGTAGCCAAATAGCGCCCACGGCCTCTTCCTCCATACCGCCCAGCATTGGCACCACCTCGATATGGGCCAGCTTTGTTTCTCTGATCATAGGGACGTCGATATCCATTATTTCCATTATTTCCACCCCGATATTCTCCACCTCCAGGGCCAGGGACAAAATTAAAACCGCCCGGCGGTCCTCCTTGAAATTCATTCCCATATCTCTGAAAATTTCCATTGAAACCAAACTCACCGTTGTAACCTTGAAAACCTTGTCCTCCATCCTGCCCTTGAAACCCACCTCGATTGCCATCGAAGCTTCTACCATTTGCAGCCGGCCTGTAATTTCCTTGTGGTCCTCCGCCCTGGCCCCCGAAGTTAGTCGGTGGCTGTCCTGCACCCTGTCCGCCAAAAGTACCAGGCGGTGGTCCTCCATCTTGTCCGCCGAAAGTGCCAGGCGATGGTCCTCCACCCTGCCCGCTGAAATTACCTGAACCAGAGGCTTGATCATAGAACTGTCTAGAACCTCTGCCACCATCAGGACCTCTACCTCCTCCTCGTCCCGCCATGGTGGCGGCAAGCCGGCTGTGCTGATGTTGTAATCTCGCTCGCAGAGGAGGAACCCTAGGGGCAAAAACCGTCAATCCCCTAGTCAACACACCTATCATTCTATGTAGCCCAAAACCCGCCGATTCCTCCTTTGGGCCCGTATGGCCCAAACGTAAGAGGCTAGCGTCATTGGATCTCGAGCCCACAGCTCCATGCGAATTTGAAAAGATATCTGAACATGTTCGCCGATCAGGGACAGTCGCCGTCGATGGCGATCGCCGCTGACGCGAGGTTCGATCTACATGCCTTAACACAGATGAAGATTTGCCTCGTCGTCTATGAGTGACCACAGTCCAATCTTTTAAACCCAGAGGATCTTCAGACACAAACGAAGATGGTTCCAGTACTGGTACTTTGAGCCTACCAGAAGAAACCAGAGAAAGATTAGAGAGAAAAGGTGATCGAGATGATGAGGAACTCACCGGGGAATCATACAAGATCCGAGCGGCGATGCGTTGATCTTGTCTTTTTCTCCATCTTTTTTGAGCCCTCCGTGAAGAATTTTCGAGATTCCTATACGGATCACTTGATGGGGGATCCGCCAGATAGGACAATCCTTTGTTCCCTGCGAGTTCCGCTGCATCATCGCCATGATCCTCATCTGAAACATCGCCGGGGGAGTCCGACGCCGACGATAGCAGCCAGAATCGCCCGCCGATCGCCTCTAACGGCTCTCCGCTTATTTCGCTCATCAACAAATCTAAATAATCTCCGTCATTGATATCACCTACTATTATTTTTAATGTACTGCGGTTAACTGCAATCTCTTGAAAGTAAACAAGGAAAAGAAACATGTCACGGCCAATATTTTATGGAAGGTAATGCATCTACATATTCACATTCTTTATGTTTTAAATTCTCTATATTATCTTCTTTGCTTCGGTGGTTGTTTTCTCTATTGCCAGTTTACACACTAAGGTGAAAACAATAATCAAAAAAATAATTGTCCCATCAAGACCAGTCTAAACATGTATTACAATTTAAGTAGTGTATCCTGTTTTTCCATCGAATTTTCCACCGGTCAGCCACGATACTGGCGCGGCGTGCCGCCGCGCTGATCTTTGCTAGTTTGATTTATATTGATACGGTGGACTCTTCAAATGACACTATATATTTCACTGATGTAACACAATAATCCACACACTGATACTTCTCCCTCCCGGGTCGCTCGCGCGGGCGGCTCCGGAGGGCTCCCCCAACCCTAAACAGAAGCCCCAGATCCCGAGCCCCTCCCGGCCGCTGTCGCCGCCAGCGCCGGCGGTGGTGGCGGCGCCCGGCCGCCAAAGGCGGAGGGCAGGGATAGCGGGCTCCTCTCGTCTCCTTTCCGCGCGGGGAGTAGGCGACGCGGGAGGTCGCGAGGTTGGCGGCGGCGGTCGCGGCGGTGCGGTGCGGTGCGGTGGAGCTAGCAGGATCATGCTGCGGCGAGGTGGCTGGGGCGACCTGCCGACGGCGTGGCAGGGCGGTGGCGCCCTCACGGGCTCCGACCAGGATGGGCCCTCGCGGGCCCGATCTGGGCATGCCCGGGCTTTGGGCCGCGGTTGCGGCTTCGGCCGCCTGTTCTGCTCGGCTTGCCCGCGCGGCGGCAGGGCATGGCGCCGCTTCTCGCTGGTCTGCTTGCTGCTGTGGCCGGAGGTCGCCCAGTGCCTTCGCTGCCTGCCTGCTAGTAAGGGGTTGTGGAAGGTATGGCTGGCAGCGTTCTGGGCTGCCGGGGTGAAGCTGGCGGCGGTCATCTACCTAGTGTCAAGTGCTAGCCTCTGTGGGTGGCATCTCCGGCTGTTGGTGTCCGATTACTTGGTGGAATTTGGGGTTGATGGAACGGCCGGGAGAAATTCTGTGCTTTCGCAGGACGACGGCGACGCCCGCGGGCATCGTCACCTTCTTGAAGGCGTCTTCTAGGCCTTTCCATCATGGCCCCTCCCAAGCAACGGGGGAAACCCTAGATCCATCTTATTGGCTCAGATAGTGGCGGCGCTACCGCGTCGTTCCCTCGTTGGAGACGCTATCCGGTTTGCTCGTGGAGTCCAAAGTTGATAATCGGGGTCACGGCTGGCCGCCACTCGGAGCGTGGGCGTCTAGGGCGCTATGTACACTAGCGCCGACATCCCCTTTGCGTCGCTGTTCTCAGGTCCGGCCATGTCCTGCCGTCCACTTGCTACTTCTCGGCGCTTTGGGTGGGCTGTACGTCGACGGGTGCCTTTCTGGAGCTAGGGTCTGCTTGGAGGTGGTTTGTTTCAGTTGTGACGCGGTCTCGGCGCTCTGTGTCCCAACCATTGCGCCTCTTTGGCTGGTGGTTGGGCTAGGTGTGTGCGCTTGTCGTGTTTCGGGTGTGGTTCGCCGTTTAGTTTAAGGGTTTTGGGTCCGGTTTACCTCATAAACTGGATCGGTTTTTCTCTCTTTAAGCTTAATACAATGATGCGCAGCTCTCCTGCGGGTTCTCGAAAAAAAAATCCACACACTATATAATGCATTAACATACTATAAGTCTCAAATTTTCATTTTTTTTTGTTGCACATATACACTGAAAAATTCACACGTAGCAGAACAACAGGGTCCTCTCTTCTCTCCTATGCAGAAAACACAACCAAACAAAATAGATTTCTCTATCCTCTCTAATCTTTAATGTAGGTGTAGCAAGCACGAGCAAGATGCAAGAAATTAAATCTCAGAGCTTCGCTCAATCTCTATACCTCAACAATAAGCATGCACGCAAAAAACAACAACTTGCCATAATTCCCCGCACAATCTCCCTCTATCTTCTCAAATCTCGGCATACAATTGCTTAAATTCCCTCCGGCTCACTCAGCTCTAATATCCCAGCTCTCATAAAAACTGAGCACATGAGCACATCTTCCCTCTCAGTGACGCCATTCGAAAAAAAGCATTGGCTTAATGGCAGCTAATTTTCAATACAAGCACAAGTAAGTCCGCGGGTCATCAGCCAACAAATAATCGAACATCAGAGTGACGGTTTTCTGTTGTTGTACTGAATGAGCCCAGCCTATTAAACTTCAGTCGCCAATGCATTTGTTGCGGTGATCGAGACCGCAAAAACATCCCGGGAAGTGCTGGGCCAGGGCTGAGCCGGGCGTCCTCGCCATGGATATTCATTGCCTCCTCTGATTCATTGCCATAGCAAGTACCTCTTTGGATCTTTGTCTCAGCTCCCGTTCCCTAACCCATTAATATTAGCCTGCTCCGCTCCACCTCGGTTTTGATTTGTTGGACTGAACTTCTCATGTGCTAGTTAGGGGGAGATCGAAGAGCTGGGTGCTGCTTGAACAGCAAATGTTTCCAACATCCGATGTGCTAGTTGTTTCAACGCAGAAGAAATAAAATGAAGTACGCCTCTTCACTTTGCTTCATCTCTGCATGATTTTTTCTGGTACCCTCCTTGGGTTCGTACTTCCAGGCGTTCCAGGTTTAATCTCCACATAGTCACAAAAGTATTCGAAGCTAATCCAGCAGCAGTCTATCAAGCAGACCGCAACGGATTGTTCCCCATACATATCGCCGCCTCTTTAGGCACGAGAAGTACCATTGATTTTTTCCTGAAGAAATCTCCTAGATCTGCTGGACTGTGCAATGCTGATGGAAGAACGTTTCTTCATGTTGCCGTTGAGGAAAGAAGGCTAAACATAGTCTCCTTTATTTGTCGATATCCTGTAAAATGGATTTTGAATATGCAAGACAAGGACGGAAACACTGCGATGCACTTAGCTATCAAGAGTGGGATTTTTAGGATGTGTTGTGCACTACTTGGAAATAACAAAATGCGGCTAAATTTATCAAATAACGATGGGGAAACTCCCCTTGATCTATCCAGAAGAATGATTCCTGGTGGGATGGATTACCTTTGCGGTAATACTATCTCATTTACGGATCTCAGCTAGCCAGCCTCTTTAGGCCTTGTTTGGTACTAGAGTTTAGTGGGGATTTAAAGTTTAGAATGGGTGATTAGCGGGGATAAGAGCCCTGCTATACACACGACGAATTCCGTCCGATACTCATACGATCCTGCGTAGCTGCGAATCTTCTCGCGCTGAGACAATGAAAGGCAAACACGCTTCAGGTCTGGGCTAAATATTTTTTTGTATTTTTTTGCATAAAATCGTTGCAAGTTTTTTTCAGCGGTATTTTGCACAATCACACACACCAAATATAGCGTTTCCATTCCAGGATTCCAGCATGCGGCAAAAGGCATAGTCGACGCGCGCACCCAACGACCTCCTGAAATTTCACCGTGCACACCCATCTCCATTTCCGCCTCCACTCTAGCACCGCCGCCACCCCTATTCCGCGCCGCTTCCGCCGCTGCTGCCTTGCTCGCCGTGGTAGATCAGTGACGCGTCAATACTCCAAATTTTTTTTGGCGCGCCGATGCTGCTCAAATCAACGGACGACCAACCGCGCCGCTGCCTCCTGAAGTCGATTTCGCACACAGCGAGCACCTCCGCCACGGAATTAGCGCCTCGGTGAGCACCTCTACCCCTTAGCGACCGGATCTACGTCACCGTAGCGGTGACGCAGATGTTCTGGGAGGCCGGCATCCCAATGAGGCGACGTGCACCTCCCCCACGGCTGGAACCTGAGCCCAGATCGGGTTCCGATGCCGCCGATCCTGAGCTCCGGCCGTGCACGCGTCACGGAGATCTGGCGGCGGCAGCCTCTAGATCGACAAGCCCGCGGCTACTCCGCCGTGGGCCGCGCCAGCGCCAGCGCCAGAGGGCCCAGCCCGAAGAGGACGAAGACTCCGAGCTGCAGGCCACGCTGCAGCGTCCCGCGAGGTCAACGACCTCGAGGAGCTGGCCAAATGGCCGCACCTCGCCGAGGCGCTGCGCGCCTCCACGCTGGAGTAGGAGGCCAGGAAGGCCAAGGGGGAAAGGGCGCAGGTCGCCCTGGCCGGAGTCCCCGGCGCCCTCCGGCGTGTCCAGCCGGAACAACGCGTCGCCGCCGGGGGCCATCGTCCTCATCGACGGTGACGACGACGAGTACTACTGGGAGTAGGGTGGCGCACCGGTGGCCACCTCGTCCCAAACCCTAGACTAGGGTTTCCTTCTTTTTTTTAGTTTAAAGCCCATATGGGGCTTTTTTGTGTAAAAATTGCCCAAAATAGGACTAAGTTTAAATGAACTGTAGTTTAAATTTAATTTGTTTTTGTTTTCCTTTTTTATTATTATTTTTGTTATCTTTGACTTTTGGGGTGCGTCCGCGCGTTGGCACAGTGCGCGATCTAAACGGACCGACGGCCAGATCCACCTGTCCACGCGGCAACCCAAACAGTCCAAAACAGACGGTCCAACACGTCCATTTGGATCGTCGCGTTGAAGATGGTCTTACGGAAGGGATGTGAAGTCGTGAAAGGGGTTTGATTTCTGAGTTGGTTGGAGTGGAACTTTAGACAAAGGGCGCAGGAACTAATTAGCTGTGCTTTCGCTGAGAGGAGGCATCGTACATAGATCGGATGGAGATTGTCGTGTGTGAAGCAATTTCGCAGGGATAATCCATTCTAAACTTTAAATCCCTACTTATCCCCAATGAGACCTTGTTTATTTCTCTCGTATTTTTATTGCCAATGGGTATGGGGATGGAAGGGGATTTGGTGTTCACCCAATCCCCTCAAATACCCCTCCCCAAAAATACACTAGTACGATGAAAAGTTTTTGATTTAGGCAAAAAATATGGGGATGAGAGGGGATGGGAGGGGATATCTCGGGATTATGTCGTCCAAAACCGGAGAAGTAAACGGACTAGTGGGGATTTTCCGGGATACAAAATAATCCCCTCCCATCCCCATAAATACCCTAGAAGTAAACAAGGCCTGAATGTTTGGTGCTAGAGTATGAGAGAGTTTAATCCCCACTTATCCCCACTTTTTTCCCCAAATTTTAGTGTAATTTTTTCAATCCCAAATACTCTACCCCTACCTAGTGGATTGGGGATGGGGTTTTGTGGGGATTGGGTGACAACAGTGATTCATCCAATACTCTAGAGTATTATCCCCACTAATCCCCACTGAAACACTAGTACCAAACAAAGCCTTACGGATCTGAGCGTGCCTACAACCGGGAGGACGTAAGATTGGGAGAGTGTGCGCTGGAGGCTGCCCATGAGGAAGGCCCGCATGTGAGCAAGGACTTTATGAAGAGGACAGGGATGCGGAGCCAAAGAGCGGTGTTGTGCCTCGGGCGAGCGAATACAGAGTTGCACGGAGCTATCCTGTGGACTGTTCTTCGCGTCTGGGAGTCGGGGCGAAGCAGGCGGAGTTTGAATCGGAGCCGGCCGGGGACATGTCTTCGAAGACGAGCAAGGGCAGCGCCAGCGCAGGCATCCGTTTCTGCGCCGGCGGGTCTGGAGGACGACGACAGAGGCGGCGGCATCGACAAACGCTAGCGCGGCTGTTCCTCTCTCTGTGCGGGGTTGGGAGGAAGCGAACGGCACGAAGCTGTAGGCTAAACGAACCGTTTTTGATTTGGCGGTGGTAGTGGGTTGTAATTTTAGCAAACTTCAGGGGCTGAAAAAAACGGACGATGGAAACTCTTTTTTTGCTTTATTAGTAGGTAAAAAAGATTTGGTAACATAGATGTTACTACCTCTGTCCATTTTTAGATGTCAAAAATTTATCTAAATTCGAATGTATCTAGACATTTTTTAGGCATAGATACATCCAAATTTAGACAACCACTAGACATCTATTAACAAATGGAGGGAGTACTATACTAGCCTATACTCCCTTCATCTCAAAATATAAGGCACATTTTTTTAAACGATCTTCTTTACATGGATTTGACCACTCAAATATATGGATTCGGAATGTAAAAATCCCTCCCTATGTTTTAAATGGAGGAAGTACTTATTAACTTTGCAATTTTTTATTTTCCATTTTTAAAGTTGATAATATTTACTCTTCCACGGCAACGCGTGGGCATTAATGCATCAGCAAAGGCATGGTTACGATACCTTGTATACTTGCTTATTTATTTATTTATTTATCTTTGAAATTCTAAGTAGGTTTCCAAACTGCTTGTACTTGAATTTTATATAAAGTACAAGTATAAAATGGACCTAGGGAATAGCACCAAACAAAAATAGTAGGACCGTACTATAGTATGCAATGGAGTGAATATGTGGACGCTTCATTCCCCCCCCCCCTCTTCCTCTCAAGGCGCTACAGTACCTGGAGAGTCCTCCACCTCTCACCGGACCAATCCAAGGCCTTCTCTGCCGGAATAGCCGGCCGGAGAAGGCTTAGGAGAGGCGCCGGAGTACATATTCTTAGGTCTAGGGTCAGATCGAGTCTAGGTTTATTTTGTTCCCAAGTGGAGTTTGGCGAGATGCCGTTGAGGATTTGGTCGCCGGGAAGTCGAAGCTGCTTCCCGGGGCTGCAAGAGGTGGTGTTGCTTCCCATGGAGCTCCGATGGACGGAGCCGGAGATGGGTGGCGGCGGCGCCCCTGCGTCCTCCCCAATAAAGCTTGTCTGCTTCTTCTTTGATGCGCCTGGCATCGCTGCGGTCCTCTTTCTTTCGAGCCACCGTGGAGGTAGAGATAAAGAGGGGTTCCTTGGCGAGGCTCGAGGATCCAAGAACTGGTGTCCTGGAGCGTATCCTCCCCCTCGAGCGCAACACATGGTGGCCACCCATGCCGCCATGATCTTCGGCCAAGAAGGTGGCCCAAAGTCAACCTCCAGTTCGGAGGCCCTCTCGATCCGCCGTAGGGGCTCGACGCCTCCACAAGGCCAAGTGGTTCGTCCCCGGCCTTATGGAGGTAGCCAACGACGGGATCTCGTCGTCGGTCGGGAGTTCTCGAGTAAGCTGCTCCTAGAGCTCGGTGGAAACACCTTGAGCTCGCCGGCGTCTGGTGGCGGTGAAGCCCCTGTCCTTGATTGCTTTTTTAATTTTCTTGCTCGGGTGTTTTCTGTAAAAAAAAGAAGGCCTTATCTTCAAATCTTAGGTTTCCTAAGGCAATAGACAACATAGGGCCTTTTTGTAACTTGTACCTGTCACATGCTATGGAATGAAAGCTCCACCGGGGTCTCGACCCCTCCTGTGTTCAAAAAAAAAGTATGCTATCAGACTGTCTGTTAGGAACTTGTCATCTTCAGCAAAAGCTGGGTTGGATTTGTCGTTCATTTTCAATAAATTTTGATTGGTTGATCTAACTCAGATCAAAATGTTCAGTTCCTGCCTAAAAAATACCAAAAGAATTTTTTTCATCAATTTTTTGTTGAATATTAAAGCACCACCATTTAATTAATACATAGAGTAAATTCCACTTTTTACCCTGTAGTTTTGCATTTGTGACACTAATTACCCCACCGAGTGAAAAATTGTGTAGATTACCCATTTTAAAGGCTTTCTACCCTTAATTTTTTTGGTTTGTGTCCATTGGGCAAGGTGTTAGGTGACGATCGGGGTCCAAAAATATCAAAACGTTAGTGATGAAGGGAACATATGGATTAAACAAGTTTAGGCATAAATCGTCCATGAGGCCCTTCTATATTTACATTTTTTATCGCTCCACATCGACGTATCATACTTATTCTATCTAACAATAACAAGTAAAATGATAAATTGGGTCTAAACCGTGTTTAAAGTTTCCTAAATGGGATACTTTAGTAAAAGTTCCACTAAATGGGGTAATATGTGTCAAAAATGCACAACTACAAGGTAAAAAGTGAAATTTACTCTATGTATTAATTAAACGGAGAAATTCCTACACACACAATGGCAGAATGTATTGATTGTTCCGGCGGCCCTGAATCTCTCTCTCTCTCTCTGTTTCATTTTTTTTTTTTTTGAGGAATCTCTCTGTTTCATTTTCATTGCCTCTTTGTCTCTGTCGCACTCGTCTCCTCCGGCCCATAAAAATCATCCTGAATTGATACAGAGGGGCAGTAGGCAAAAATGCATTGAAAATAGGCGAGCTCTATGTTTGTGTCCGCCTATTCTCACCTCTCTTTAGTTGCACGTTGATCAGCTCCCACCTGCACACCTTTGCAATTTTCATTGAATCAGACGAGACAACACTAACCAATCCCCGGCTGAATTTCGTGGGGCTATTTGGGACGCCGACGATCCACACGTACATGGCCAACGAGAGCAGATAGATACTTCATTTGTATTCTGCGACGTGTCGCGCTATTCTGGGCGTCAAGTGGAGAAGATTGGCCGACGGAGCCAAACAGGGCTACGCTATGCTCGAGTTCAGGGCTGTTCTGGTGTGGTCCGCGCCGCCTTGTCAAGGTTGCCAGCTACGCGAGGCTCTTGTATCCTGCGCCACTTTCTGGTAGTTGGACGCCCGTGAGCTCGAACTGGACAATATCTCGGTGGACTTCCAGGAGCCCAGCCATCGTCACCGTCGTCGACTCGTCGCCTCTACCATGGCCTCTGACCTAACGACAAATTCGATGCCAATGCCAGAGAACGCGGTGAGGGCGTGAGGCCGTAGAGGTAGAGCTGGACCTGGTTGAGCTGTTGAGCGATCGGAGGAGGCCGGACACCTCTGTCGGCGGCTGCGGAAAGTGAGGCCTAGAAGAGAGAAGGGTTTGTCGTTTTTTTTTCTACCGTGGGAGAAGAGTTTTGTTGCTGGGATTTGTTGGGCTGGACAAACAATCCAATCCGATCACGTCACGAACGATGTACTCCAATCCGGTTACCTACGTTGTGCAGAAGGGGACGTACAAAAGGAAGCAACTCGGTTTGGTTTTAACGATCGATGGACCAAACGTGGGGTTGTTTTTTTGACGGACGAATATTTATTCGGTTTTTTACCTACCAACACCATCGATCCGCGATGCAGTTTGTGTATGATGCCCTCCATTCTGAAGCTGCAGCTTGCCTTGCTGGTATACAGTGGTCTGGTTCTTGGGGTATTAGTAGAATCCAAGTGGAGACTGATTCACAAAAGCTTGTTGAAGCCATTACGACGAATGCCCATGATTTGTCCGTCAATGGCCATCTTTTCCGGGAGATAAAGTTCTATGCTAGTTTGAATTTCTCTAGTTTTTCCATTAAGTATCGCCCAAGAGCTTGTAATAAAGTTGCGGACGCTCTAGCGATGTACGGTGCAAATTTAGGTGACCGATCCCCAGCCGTATGGCCGGATGGTGCACCTGATTTTGTTCATGGTTTAGTGGCCAGCCATCTTGCTGTGCTCACCAGTTAATGGATTTCTGGTTTCCATCTCAAAAAAAAAAAACACCATTGATCCGTAACTTATTAGTAGAGATATAGCTTGCTTGGCTCAGCAAGAATTTCAGTCGTGCAGCATCAAACCACAAATCACTTTTCTTTTGTTTTAAGATATTTTATAGCAAATGATAAATACTACAGAGTATATTTTTAGGATTTGTAGAAAAAGGAAAAAACAAAACTATACATAGCAAATTGTGCACATTTGGCTCTCGGCCCACGGAGAGACTATTCACCCCACCACCACAACATTCATGAATCACTCGGGGCATCTCCAGCGGCGCGACGCAAATGGTCGCTGAGCGACCGGTTTTGTCCGCCGTGACCGAAAATGCGTCTCGCACCACCTCCAGCGGGGCGACGCAAAGTGACCGGGCCGTCCGCGGAGACGCAAACCTGGCCCAAATATGCGCCTGGGATGCGTCTCTGGCGGACGCTCGGCTGACGCGGAAAGTGTCCGCTCGCGTCTGGCGGACGTTTTGTCTGGCCCACCTGGCAGCGACCCTGCGTCGATGTGTCTTCTCCGCCAGTACTGGCACCGAGGCGTCGCTTCGGCAGTCTGCGGCCGCGCAAATGGTGATGCCTCGCGTGCCGCGCGGCCGTCGCCTACCTCTACGCACGTAGTAATGGCGATGCCACGCGTGGCGCGGCCGTCGCCCCGCCTCCGACCTATATAAACAGGGGCGCGAGCATCTCATTGATGTCTACGCATGCTTCTATTTCTGTAGACAGTGTTGGGCCTCCAAGAGCAGAGGTTTGTAGAACAACATAAAGTTTCCCTTAAGTGGATCACCCAAGGTTTATCGAACTCAGGGAGGTAGAGGTCAAAGATATCCCTCTCAAGCAACCCTGCAATTAAGATACAAGAAGTCTCTTGTGTCCCCAACACACCTAATACACTTGTCAGATGTATATGTGCACTAGTTCGGCGAAGAGATGGTGAAATACAAGTAATATGGATGATTATAAGTAGTAATTGCAATCTGAAATAAAAATGGCAGCAAGCGAACATGTAGCAGAACTTGTTGGAAACGGTGTTTCAATGCTTAGAAACAAGGCCTAGGGATCATACTTTCACTAGTGGACACTCTCAATAATGATCACATAATTGGATAATTAGATAACTTCTCTTCACTTGTGCTACTATGAATTACTCTCCTATTAGAATCACTAATCATCACGTAGTGGCTACAAAAGCTTCACTCAAAGTTCATCAAGTACTTGACAAACACCACTCATAGGGATATTCTCATCAAATCATAATCCAAGATAATACCGTTGCAATTTAGACGGAGTACTAACATAGCATACACACTGTCAACAATAGCTATGAAAGGGGGAATAGATCACATCAATACTATCATAGTAATAGTTAACTTCATAATCCACAAGGGATTACAATCATAGCCTACGCCAAGTACTACATGATGCACACACTGTCCTCTTTACATCATGGAGGAGGAATAGTCTACTTTAATAACATCACTAGAGTAGCACATAGATTAATAGTGATACAAAGCTCATGATCACATAAAGATCACACCATGGGAGAGAGAGATGAACCACATAGCTACCGGTAGAGCCCTCAACATCGGGGGAGAACTACTCCCTCCTCATCATGGGAGACAGCAACTGCGATGAAGATGGCGGTGGTGTCGATGGAGATGACTCCGGGGGCAATTCCCCGTTCCGGCGGCGTGCCGGAACAGAGACTTCTGTCCCCCGAAACTTGTCTTCGCAATGGCGGCGGCTACGGAACTATTCGTGGAATATGACTGGATATTTTAGGGTTTTCGCGACGGGGAGAATATATAGGCGGAAGGGTGGCCTCGGAGGAGCCAGGGGTGGCCTCCCCATAGGCTGGCGCGCCAGGGGGCCTGGCCGCGCCGCCCTGTGGGGTCGGCCCCTGCCGGCCGCCTCCAGACTCTCCTTCGATGTTACGGAACCCTCCGTGAAAAATAGGGCCGTGGGCTTTTGTTTCGTCCAATTACGAGAATATTTCCTGTGTAGGATTTCTGAAACCAAAAACAGCAGAAAACAGGAACTGGCGCTTCGGCATCTTGTTAATAGGTTAGTGCCGAAAAGTGCATCAAAATGATATAAAGTGTATATAAAACATGTGAGTAGTGTCATAAAACTAGCATGGAACATAAGAAATTATAGATACGTTTGAGACGTATCAAGCTTCCCCAAGCTTAGTTCCTACTCGCCCTCGAGTAGGTAAACGATAACAAGGATAATTTCTGAAGTGACATGCTACTATCATAATCTTGATCAATACTATTGTAAAGCATATAAGATGAATGAAGTGATTCAAAGCAATGGTAAAGATAATGATTAAACAACTGAATCATATAGCAAAAACTTTTCATGAATAGTACTTTCAAGACAAGCATCAAAAAGTCTTGCATAAGAGTTAACTCATAAAGCAATAGATTCTTAATAAGAGGTTTTGAAGCAACACAAAGGAAGATTTAATTTTCAGCAGTTGCTTTCAAGTTTCAACATGTATATCTCATGGATAATTGTCAACACAAAATAATATAATAAGTGCAATAAGTAAGCATGTAAGAATCAATGCACACAGTTGACACAAGTGTTTGCTTCTAAGATAGAAAGAAGTAGGTAAACTGACTCAACATAAAGTAAAAGAAAGGCCCTTCACAGAGGGAAACAGGGATTACTTATGTGCTAGAGCTTTTTATTTTGAAAACATGGACACAATTTTGTCAACGGTAGTAATAATTCATATGTGTTATGCATAAAATCTCGTATAAGTTGCAAGCCTCATGCATCGAATACTAATAGTGCCCGCACCTTGTCCTAGTTAGCTTGGATTTCCATGGATATCATTGCATTACATATGTTTCAACCAAGTGTCACAAAGGGGTACCTCTATGCCACCTGTACAAAGGTCCAAGAAGATAGATCGCATTTGATCTCTCAATTTTGATAGATCTCAACTTAAGGACATCCATACCGGGACAACATAGAAAACAGATAATGGACTCCTCTTTAATGCTTTATGCATTCAACAGATAATATTCTCATAAGAGATTTGAGGATTAATGTCCAAGCTGAAACTTCCACCATGATACATTGCTTTGGTTGGCGGCCCAATGTTCTTCTCTAACAATATGCATACTCAAATCATTTAACTCATGGCAAATCTCCCTTACTTCATACAAGATGAACATGCATAGCAACTCACATGATATTCAACAAAGGTGTAACAGGTTGATGGCATCCCCAGTGATGGCGCGTAGTCGACACGTCCGTTGGGAACCCCAAGAGGAAGGTGTGATGCGCACAGCAGTAAGTTTTCCCTCAGTAAGAAACCAAGGTTATCGAACCAGTAGGAGTCAAGGAGCACGTGAAGGTTGTTGGTAGCGGAGTGTAGTGCGGCGCAACACCAGGGATTCCGGCGCCAACGAGGAACCTGCACAACACAATCAAAGTACTTTGCCCCAACGTAACAGTGAGGTTGTCAATCTCACCGGCTTGCTGTAAACAAAGGATTAGATGTATAGTGTGGATGATGATGTTTGCTTGTGATGGCGTGTAGTTGACACGTCCGTTGGGAACCCCAAGAGGAAGGTGTGATGCGCACAGCAGCAAGTTTTCCCTCAGTAAGAAACCAAGGTTATCGAACCAGTAGGAGCCAAGAAGCACGTTGAAGGTTGATGGCGGCGGAGTGTAGTGCAGCGCAACACCAGGGATTCCGGCGTCAACGTGGAACCTGCACAACACAATCACAGTACTTTGCCCCAACGTAATAGTGAGGTTGTCAATATCACCGGCTTGCTGAAAACAAAGGATTAGATGTATAGTGTGGATGATGATGATTGTTTGCGAAGAACGATAAAGAACAATTGCGAGCAGTTTGTATTTCGGATGTAAAGAATAGGACCGGGGTCCACAGTTCACTAGTGGTGTCTCTCCCATAAGATAAACAGATGTTGGGTGAACAAATTACAGTTGGGCAATTGACAAATAAAGAAGGCATAACAATGCACATACATATATCATGATGAGTACTATGAGATTTAATCGGGGCATTACGACAAAGTACATAGACCGCTATCCGACATGCATCTATGCCTAAAAAGTCCACCTTCGAGGTTATCATCCGAACCCCTTCCGAGTATTAAGTTGTAAACAGCGAGACAATTGCATTAAGTATGGTGCGTAATGTAATCAACACAAATATCCTTAGACAAAGCATCGATGTTTTATCCCTAGTAGCAACAAGCACATCCACAACCTTAGAACTTTCCGTCACTGTCCCAGATTTAATGGAGGCATGAACCCACTATCGAGCATAAATACTCCCTCTTGGAGTCACAAGTATCAACTTGGCCAGTGCCTCTACTAGCAACGGAGAGCATGCAAGAACATAAATAACATATATGATAGATTGATAATCAACTTGACATAGTATTCAATATTCATCGGATCCCAACAAACACAACATGTAGCATTACAAATAGATGATCTTGATCATGATAGGCAGCTCACAAGATCTAACATGATAGCACAATGAGGAGAAGACAACCATCTAGCTACTGCTATGGACCCATAGTCCAGGGGTGGACTACTCACACATCGATCCGGAGGTGATCATGGCGATGAAGAGACCTCCGGGAGATGATTCCCCTCTCCGGCAGGGTGCCGGAGGCGATCTCCTGAATCCCCCGAGATGGGATTGGCGGCGGCGGCGTCTCTGGAAGGTTTTCCGTATAGTGGCTCTCCGTCCTGGAGTTATTATCGACGAAGGCTTAAGTAGGCGGAAGGGTAGGTTTAGGGGCGACGCGAGGGGCCCACACAACAGGCCGGCGCGGCCAAGGCTCAGGCCGCGCCGCCCTAGTGTGTGGCCGCCTCGTGGCCCCACTTCGTTTCCTCTCCGGTCTTCTGGAAGCTTCGTGGAAAAATAGGACCACAGGCGTTGATTTCGTCCAATTCCGAGAATATTTTCTTACTAGGATTTCGAAACCAAAAACAGCAGAAAACAAAGAATCGGCTCTTCGGCATCTCGTCAATAGGATAGTGCCGGAAAATGCATAATAATGACATATAATGTGTATAAAACATGTGAGTATCATCATAAAAGTAGCATGGAACATAAGAAATTATAGATACGTTTGGGACGTATCAGCTTGCGAAGAACAGTAAAGAACAATTGCAGTAGATTGTATTTCAGATGTAAAGAATTGGACCGGGGTCCACAGTTCACTAGTGGTGTCTCTCCCATAAGATAAATAGCATGTTGGGTGAACAAATTACAGTTGGGAAATTGACAAATAAAGAAGGCATAACAATGCACATACATATATCATGATGAGTACTATGAGATTTAATCGGGGCATTACGACAAAGTACATAGACCGCTATCCAGACATGCATCTATGCCTAAAAGTCCACCTTCGGGTTATCATCCGAACCCCTTCCGGTATTAAGTTGCAAACAACGGACAATTGCATTAAGTATGGTGCGTAATGTAATCAACACAAATATCCTTAGACAAAGCATCGATGTTTTATCCCTACCGGCAACAGACACATCCACAACCTTAGAGGTTGCTCGTCACTCCCAGCATTCAATGGAGGCATGAACCCACTATCGAGCATAAATACTCCCTCTTGGATTCACAAGTATCAACTTGGCCGGAGCCTCTACTAGCAACGGAGAGCATGCAAGAACATAAACAACATATATGATAGATTGATAATCAACTTGACATAGTATTTAATATTCATCGGATCCCAACAAACACAACATGTAGCATTACAAATAGATGATCTTGATCATGATAGGCAGCTCACAAGATCTAACATGATAGCACAATGAGGAGAAGACAACCATCTAGCTACTGCTATGGACCCATAGTCTAGGGGTGGACTACTCACACATCGATCCGGAGGCGATCATGGCGATGAAGAGCCCTCCGGGAGATGATTCCCCTCTCCGGCGGGTGCCGGAGGCGATCTCCTGAATCCCCCGAGATGGGATTGGCGGCAGCGGCGTCTCTGGAAGGTTTTCCGTATCGTGGCTCTCGGTACTGGGGGTTTCGCGACGAAGGCTTTAAGTAGGCGGAAGGGCGGAGTCGGAAAAGTCACGGGGGCCCCACACGCTAGGGCCGCGCGGGCCCCCCTTAGGCCGCGCCGCCCTAGTGTGGCGGCGCCCCGTGGCCCCACTTCGTTTCTCCCTCGGTCTTCCGGAAGCTTCGTGGAAAAATAGGCCCCTGGGCGTTGATTTCGTCCAATTCCGAGAATATTTCCTTACTATGATTTTTGAAACCAAAAACAGCGTGAAAACAGACAACTAGCTCTTCGGCATCTCGTCAATAGGTTAGTGCCGGAAAATGCATAATAATAACATATAATGTG
>NC_061508.1:3801821-3837300 GCF_022539505.1 Lolium rigidum | reverse complement strand
TTAACAAAATTTACTATGGCTTGGTAGCCGTGTCCAATAGTAATAATGCGAGGCTCATATCACATAAATCACATCGCGCAAACCAATGAATCAAAAACAATGCATGTAAGCCATGTACTCAACATACGTGGACAATGTATTATGTTGTTATATAAACTGGTCTCCTAGAAAATAAATACTGTAGATGATTGGATTTGATCGTCGCGGCTCTGCGCCGAGTACGTCCTTGTTAAGGACAAAATGACCACCATTCCATTATTCCAAGACAAGCTTGGTTGATCGATCTGATCAGGCATGCAACATTCATGTACCTAGCTAGCGGATTCCACCACGCCTAATCTCTCTCGCTACCTTGACCGACCGACAGAGCGTACAGCGCGCGGCCGGTTCGTCGCCGGTGGAGGTCTGGTGTAGGCCGGGTGACCACCACGCCACCGACGCCGTCACGACCGCCGCATGACCCGTCCGGTCCTATCCCTCCGTACCCTCAAACGTGTCCGGGCCCACCCGCCGCCCGCCTCCTCGCCGGCGGCGGCCACACCGCCGTACCCAGAGATCGCGCGAACCAGTAGTAGGCTTAACCAACTCTCAAACCTCTCCTTAAACCCCTGCACTCGCTAATCACCCATCTACCGGCGGACCCACCTGCCATTGCCACGGTAAAACGCCGCGCGTTTCGAGAGGGCAATGGAGATCCACGGCGGACCCCACGAACACGTCGCCGCCGGCCCCGCCGCGCCAGCCTTAACCCCTCTCTCTCCTGGCAGTGGCACCACCACCATCGCACCTCTGCTTCGCTCTGCAGCGCTGCGCAGCGGCTGCCCCCCGAAAGCAACGACAGTCACGTCGCTATCGCCTATCGCCTCCACCGCGGCCACGACAAATACATTGCCAGCCCCCCTCCCTCCCTCCCCCATCTACAAACTGCCTGCTTGCCCATCAGACATGGGAACGGGAGCGGCTCCGTCGTAGCTTCCTCGGCCAGGGTCGGTTCTTGGTTCGGTAGCCAGCGCTCGAGGTGGTGGCGGCAGGAGGAAAGCGGTCGCTTTTCCTGCTGCGCGCGCGCGGCCTCTCGGAATGGCGTCGTCCTCCTCGTGGCGGCGGCGGTGGGCGACGGGGTTCATGATGGTGGTGGTTCTTGGGCTGTCGGCGGCTGCCGAGGGGGGAGGCGACGGGGAGGCGCTGATGGCGGTCAAGGCCGGCTTCGGCAACGCCGCCAACGCGCTCGCCGACTGGGACGGCGGGCGCGACCACTGCGCCTGGCGGGGCGTCGCCTGCGACAACGCCTCCTTCGCCGTCTTCGCCCTGTGCGTTCTTCCTCCTCCCCCTCTTCGTCTGCCGCTTCTTCTTTGCTGCTCTGTTTTCTTGGCGTGCTCCTCTGGCATTGCGACGCGAATGGAAGGATTCTGCTTTGCTTTCTTTCCACTGCACCCTCTGTCCTTCCATGTTTTCTCAACAAGCTTTTCGATCGACCAGCGGCAGCACAGTTCTTGTTTCGGTTCTTGCTCCTTCCTTCCCTCCTTCCTTTGCTCTCGGAAACATGTCGCTTGCTCAGTAAATGTGCTTTCTTGGGGGATTTCTATGGTTTTCCTTGCATAGTAAACAATCATCTGCTACCATCTTTGTTTTGCTAGATGATTATTACTACTACTGACAAGCGTTCTTCTGTCGGATTAAATAAAAAAACAGGAACCTGTCAAATCTCAACCTGGGAGGGGAGATCTCGCCGGCGATAGGGGAGCTCAAGACCCTACAGTTCGTGTAAGTACTGCCGACCACTAGCGTCCTGACTACCCCTCCCCCTTCCTTCGCATCCGCTGCTTGAGATTTTGTGCACTTGACGAGACATGAATCTTCCTCTCTTCTTTATAATATATCCATCTGATTTGACCCTTCATACCATGATGTGACAGACACACTTCTTTACTATTTTACTTTTATTAACCCTATGTATACTACTCCCCTGGATTTGCTTGCTTGCCGATTAGTCTTAGTTTATCTCCGCCCTAATGATTGATTTGCTTTGCTCTGTTCCAGGGATCTCAAGGGGAACAAGCTCACAGGCCAAATCCCGGATGAGATTGGGGACTGCGTCTCCTTAAAATATCTGTACGTCACCTAATCTGGGTCTTCGTTTATTGTTCCGCTCCAACCTTTTTGCTGTAGATACATGGTTCTTGTTAGTATTTTATAATTGACCTATGCCTCTTCTTGTGCCCTGCAGAGATTTGTCCTTCAACTCGCTGTATGGAGACATCCCATTCTCCATCTCCAAGCTCAAGCAACTTGAGGATTTGTAAGCACTGCTTTATTGTTTGTTTCTCTTGCCTACCTTTTAGTAGAGACATATCTCTTTCTGAGATATGATCACTTTTCCTCCCATCTTTGGGATGTTTTTGGGTTATACTGAGGAATCAGACTCTACTTGCATTTATCTCTTTTTAGGATGTTTTGGCAGAAATATATTATGAAACAATTTTTGATTCTCTGTAACTTATGGATTGCTGTCAAGTTCTTATGGTTTAGAATGCATGAGTTATGACGTTTCTTTTTCTCTCTATTCTGGCTGCAGGATTTTGAAGAACAACCAGCTCACGGGACCCATCCCTTCCACATTGTCCCAAATTCCAAATCTCAAAACCTTGTGAGTTTCCTTTCTCCGTGACTCTACTTATTTTGGCATTCTTCGACAAACATGGTGATCTGCCTTCCTTTTTGCACCAACCTTTTTGTCTTGCGGTTAGCATACTACAGGAAAATTTTCTATTTTCGTGGCATTTTTCTGTTCTGCTTCATGTTTTTTTTTAATGAAATGTGGAAGTATTTTCTTGGAATAGGGATTTGGCGCAGAACCAGCTTACTGGCGACATCCCAAGGCTCATCTACTGGAATGAAGTTCTGCAATACCTGTAAGAACTAGACTATACCTTAGTAGTCATATATCTGGGAATGGAGAGAGTATATTACTAACATTTTTGCCCTCTTGATCTTCAGAGGTTTGAGGGGTAATTCACTGACTGGAACCTTGTCACCTGACATGTGCCAGCTGACTGGCCTGTGGTACTTGTAAGTTCTATGCTTACATGGAGATGCAATGCTTCAAACTGATCTAAATCGACACTGATCTTTTGCTTCCAATTCTGCAGCGATGTAAGGGGCAACAATCTCACAGGAACAATTCCAGAGAATATTGGGAACTGCACTAGCTTTGAGATTCTGTATGTTGCTTCTTAAGACTTCATTAATAAATGATTGGTGCTCATTGTTTAGTTATTTATGTGAACTTCATTTATGGAATACAGGGACATTTCGTATAACCAAATCTCTGGAGAAATACCTTACAATATAGGTTTCCTTCAAGTAGCCACACTGTAAGCTTCCTGACTAATTCCAAGCAAATCTTCTGTACTTTAGCCTATTCGTACTACTGTGATATACTGTTCTATTCACATTTGGACTTATGCTTAATGTTTTCATTGTCGTTCCGTAGGTCACTTCAAGGAAATAGACTGACTGGGAAAATTCCAGAAGTGATTGGCCTCATGCAAGCTCTTGCTGTTCTGTGAGTAAACCACCACACTTCACACCTTATAGGTGTTAGCTCATGTAATATTCAATACTGACTTTTCGTTTCCAATTCTTCTTTCTTAGTGATCTGAGCGAAAATGAACTAGTAGGGCCCATTCCTCCGATACTCGGCAACCTATCCTACACTGGCAAACTGTTAGTATCATCAGTAAGACCTGTTCTTTCACCGAAACAGCATTCTTTTCTTCTGTTAATATTTTTTGGCATCTTCAGATATTTACATGGCAATAAACTTACTGGAGAAGTACCACCAGAACTTGGGAACATGACTAAACTTAGCTACCTGTAAGTGATTGTTTCTGATTTGGATAATGATGTAGTTCAGTTGGTCTGAAACACTATGTGAGACTCAGAACTTGTTCCATACAGGCAACTGGATGACAATGAATTAGTGGGCACAATTCCAGCTGAGCTTGGGAAACTGGAAGAGCTATTTGAATTGTAAGGATGGTTCTATTTTACTGATTAATGTTCATTTTAATCTATGTAATTCTTGACTAATTGCAGTTTTTTTCTAGAAACCTTGCCAGCAACAATCTTGAGGGTCCTATTCCTACGAACATCAGTTCATGCACTGCTCTAAACAAATTGTAAGTTAGCAAGCAATTATCTATGTTGGTACTTAACTGGAGAGTTTTGCGCTTTGTGCTTAATCGTGTTTGTATCATCTTCAGCAATGTTTACGGCAATAGATTGAACGGCTCTATCCCTGCTGGTTTCCAGAATTTGGAGAGTTTGACTTACTTGTGAGTACTTGAAATTGTAGCGTTTTGCTTACATTTTTTTTACTTAATTCATATTGCAGCATAATTATGTTTGAGAAGAATCTCAAATCTTATTCTTCTTTTGAATATATAAATTGCAGGAATTTATCCTCGAACAATTTTAAAGGCCAGATCCCCTCTGAACTTGGTCATATCGTCAACTTGGACACACTGTAAGGAGACTCCTGCATCTATATTTTGTTACGTACTGCCATGAATTCCCTGATATTGTTGTCATGCTGTATCCACTTTATTTTGATGATTTTAATCTTGTTCCTTCATTTTGGCTTAGGGATCTTTCCTACAATGGATTTTCTGGACCAGTTCCTGCTACTATTGGTGATCTTGAGCATCTTCTTGAGTTGTATGTTCAGCACCAGCCTCTTATAATTCATGTTTCATCGCATATATATGATCTAATTTCCTAATGTTCTAAATTCTGAATATAGGAATTTGAGCAAAAACCATCTTAGTGGTTCTGTGCCTGCTGAGTTCGGGAACTTGAGAAGCGTCCAAGTAATGTAAGTGAACACCCTTGTCAGTTGTGTATTTGCGTTCTGTTGGTGGTAATCTTGTGATGATAATCGTCTGACCTAATTTTAACATTGATAGTGATATATCCAACAACGCCATGTCTGGTTATCTCCCTGAAGAACTAGGCCAACTTCAGAACCTTGATAGTTTGTGAGTTCTCTTTCGTCGTGCTATTATCATGAACTATGAACTTCAAAATCCCAAAATCACCCAAGTATTTACCGTGCTGTGTTTTTATCATATGAAGGATTCTTAACAACAATAGTTTGGCTGGGGAGATACCTGCTCAGTTGGCTAACTGCTTCAGCTTAAATACCTTGTAAGTTTTGTGTGCAAGCTCTGCCATCTAGTATTGGTGATTACTTAGCCTGCATTTAGTTTATGGATACTATAATTTTTCAGGAACTTGTCATACAACAACCTTTCTGGACATGTCCCATCGGCTAGGAACTTCTCAAAATTTCCGATGGAAAGGTATTGAATACCCTTACTACCTTTGATGCCCTTCTGTTACTATCTTATAATTGCTGATATTAACCAATACCTAAATGCAGCTTCTTGGGCAATCCAATGCTGCGTGTTCGCTGTAAAGACTCCAGTTGCGGCAATTCTACTGGACCAAAAGGTAGTAGTCAAGTCATAAGCTAATAGTTAGCTTTTCATTCCATTTGCTTTCAAACTTGTGTTTACATACTTCATATTGCAGTGGTTCTTTCTCGGTGGGGGATTGCATGTATTGTCTTAGGCTTCATCGTATTACTCTGTGTTATGCTATTGGCAATATATAAAACAAATCGACCACAGCCACTTGTCAAAGCATGTGAGAAACCAGTGCAAGGTTTGTGTACATCTAAGCCAATGAAATGTATTCTCTGCCAGAACAATATCTTTACAAATCACCAATCTCAGCTTTTCTTAACAATTTTCAGGGCCTCCAAAGATAGTACTCCTTCAAATGGACATGGCTATCCACACCTATGATGATATTATGAGGCTGACAGAGAATTTGAGTGAGAAATACATCATAGGCTATGGCGCTTCAAGTACTGTGTATAAGTGTGTACTCAAGAGTGGCAAGGCCATTGCTGTCAAGCGGCTTTACAGTCAATATAACCATGGTGCCCGCGAGTTTGAGACTGAACTAGAGACAGTTGGTAGCATCCGGCACAGGAATCTTGTGAGCCTTCATGGCTTCTCCCTCTCTCCTCATGGAAACCTACTCTTCTATGATTACATGGAAAATGGTTCCTTGTGGGATCTTCTCCACGGTTAGGATTACTAACATTTAATTTACCCTGTTTCCTTCCATGCATTTATCTGTCTCACAAGTATAGTTCTCATGATCTATCATCTACTTCTATTTCAGGTCCATCAAAGAAAGTGAAACTTGATTGGGACACACGGCTGAGGATCGCAGTTGGTGCTGCACAAGGGCTGGCATATCTTCACCATGACTGCAACCCTCGCATAGTCCACAGGGATGTCAAGTCCTCTAACATCTTGCTCGATGAGCACTTTGAAGCACATCTCTCAGATTTCGGCATCGCAAAAACTGTCCCTGCTGCCAAGTCCCATGCGTCCACTTATGTGCTAGGAACCATTGGCTACATTGATCCAGAGTATGCCCGGACATCCAGACTGAATGAGAAATCTGATGTATACAGCTTTGGTATCGTTCTTCTGGAGTTGCTCACGGGGCTGAAGGCTGTCGACAACGATTCCAACTTGCATCAGTTGGTAAGTCTCCCACAGACCCACACTGAAGTCCTCAGACCAGGTTATTGTTTTCTTTTTATTGAATGATGCAAGTCACTCATAAGAATATGATCCGATTATCCTTATAGCGTACTATAAACTTTAGCATGATCTGCTGCCATGGTTTTTATGAATGACCCTCTCTGTCTACGTGTAGATACTCTCAAGAGCTGATGACAACACTGTCATGGAGGCAGTGGACTCGGAGGTGTCGGTGACATGCACGGACATGGGCCTCGTCCGGAAGGCCTTCCAGCTCGCCCTGCTGTGCACCAAGAGGCACCCCATCGACAGGCCAACCATGCATGAGGTCGCAAGGGTGCTCCTCTCGCTCATGCCAGCCCCCGCCGTGAAGCCCGTGACAGCTTCGAAAACAGTCGACTACACCCGCTACCTAGCGACGACGCCCGACATGGACCATGGTGGTGCAGACATCGGTGACAACAGCTCCTCGGACGAGCAGTGGTTTGTTCGGTTCGGCGAGGTCATTTCCAAGCACACAATGTGATGACCAATCCTCACCCCAAAATTTTCTCCTCCCCAAGGTAGAGAGAACTGGAAGTAAGAAGCTAAGAAAGCATAGTAGCACAGTGCAGGAAAATAGGTGTAGGATCTCTGAAGTAGATGGATGTATGGACAGTGCCATTGTTCTTCACCTCCTTTTTTCTTTTTGCTTTTCTTCTTGGCATTGGGTGTTAGAAGTGTCTCGTCAGAACATAATCAAGATTTGGGATTGCTGCGTGGAGCGAGTTCTCGGGCATTCAAGGGTGGATCAGAACGAGGCTCAGAGATGTCTCGTGAGCACCTTCAAAGCCCTAGAATTTATGTGCTGTGATGATGGCAAGAGATACAGTCAGGATCGAGATGAGTTCTTTGGATCCTGGGGGTGCATTGAATTGAACCATGCGAAGCATCATGCCCTGCTGCATCCACAGGATTGTGCAATGTAAATGCTGCTGCCCTGATTTTTTTGTTTACGGTATTTATGAGTTTGCTCCGCTGCCTCTCTACTGTGACTGTACGGTGGTGGTTGCTTTCTCTGAATCTCTGATCTGTGTAGCTGCTGATGTGTATTTATGCCTGTTCCCCTGTCCTGCTTGTTTGTCAGATACTAGCGTGCAGTAGCTGGCAGTGCCATCATGCATATCTCCTTCTCTCCTTGAGTTGTTCCGGCGAACTTTCGCACTCAATTCGTGGAGGAGGAAATATATCCTCAAAATAGAGGAAATTATAGCTTCACCATTTCCTACTTTATGTGTTACACAAACCATCCCTTTGACGAATTTTTTGCAGTTTCCACTAGGTGGTGATCTAATCTATTGTAATGTACCCCGCATTTCAATGCTTCAACTGATGTAAAAAAAAAATCTGGAACCTTTGAAAAATCATAAAAATGGTGTGCATCCAAATATGATTTTTTTTTATGCATGTACACTAGGAATTGCTAATGAAGCATCAATGGTTGCTAAAAGAAAGTCCTATGTAGTTTTATAAAATCAATTACCAGTGACAAATTAAAGAAATCATAAGAAAATAATTTTTCATCCAAAACTCGTGATTTTTTCTATCATTCCTTATAGCCTATAGGGTATAACTTATGTATGAACAAATTATGAATAGGTAAATCACACCCTATAAAGCATCTACGAAAAATCATAACTTTTGTAAGAACAACTATTTTCCTATGATCTGTTTATTGACATATAAGTATTTGTGTTAAAATATAAGTAGAAAAACGTTTTAAAGTAAAAAAAAAATTGATGATACATTCTAGAGTGCATCCAAAAAAATATTGAGAATAAACTTTTTAAGGACATTCTAAGTTATTAAAGTTTTTGTACATGCAAGGACCAACCCTAAACCGGGTTAATTAGTTGATTAGATGACTAAGTGGAGTGCATGTGTGGAGTAGGACATGGTGGAGCTGCAATGCCTCAAATATCTCTACATTTTTCTTTCATAGGAACTCAGGATGCCTGCCATCTGCTGTAAGATGGTAGTAGTGTAAAATCTGAATAATCTGTACAGAAAATACACTGTAACAGGTTTGCAGCAGATAGTGTGCACAGTAGGTTTCTGTTGCTGTGTCAAACGTTTTTACCTTGGATACATAGCCAACCAGCCAGCTAGGGCGTGCCCGATCTCTCCCTCGTTCGTCAGCTAGTCAATGGCAGCTGTGTTCTGCAGCTGAAAGCACACGTCCTCTCACGCTGCTGACGGAGACTTGCCATGCCATGGCCTGCTCTGGGTCTGGTGTCGAGCTGAAGCATGAAAAAGCCTCTGATCCCACAGCAACAACTGTCGAAACGCTGCGTGCCGCTCCCGTGCAGCTGATAGCGCGCGCACGGTGGCTGCCTGGGCACCACCACCGGCATCTTCTTCTCCCAAACACGAACAGTCGGACACTGTATGGTGTGCAGTCTCCCTCCCACCAAGGCAAGCTCGCCTGCGTAGACATCCGACGCGTGCCCGTGAGCAGCTCTCGGCCGTGCCGTCCGATCGATCGGCTCCGGGATACGAGGAATTTGGAACTGGAAGCGACGACGCCATGCATGCCGCCGGCAGCCAGCTCCTGTGCCGTCAGGTACAGTACGACGCTTTATTCCTGGGCTCGTGACGGGACAGACTGATGCGCGATGTGAGGTTACATGGTGTCTTCTCGTCTCCGCTCCCGGGACCCCCGCCGGCCGGCCTGCTCCATCCGAGCTTGACCGCTCGCTGCCTTGAGCAAAGTACTGTGCCGGCACTGCTCGATTAAGCTCTGAAGAACCTGCAGAGATTCTTGCTGCTGCCAATTATAAGTAGCAACAAGATTCCTGTGATGAATCGGCCAAAACAACAGTACACGTATGTTCTGGCTTCTTTGGAAAGAAAAATGGAGGCAGCACAAGGACATTTCCCAGACCATAATAAGAGAAAGAAGGACTGGAGACACCAAGCGAACGACTTTCCAGATGATTGCGGTGTTGTTTGTTTACAACTTCAGAACCACGGCAGATACACCACCACCAGGTCAGGTCAGCCACTTTCCCCACACCACCCGCTACGAGCTATGGCTGGGTTTCTACTCAAGCTGTACAAAAAGGGATCTCCACGAGCAGATAAGGAATTAAGTTACGCTGGCTGGCAGCAACGCCTGTGCGACAGGCCAAGACGGGGAAAAACTGTCTGGTCTCGGGGATCAACCATACTATCTGACGCCATAGATCGCCGGGTGCCTTAATGTTAAATAATGTATGGCTTCATCTTGTTTGATGAAGAAAGGGAGGATGAGCCCACCCCCTGTGAGTCCTAGTGTCCAAAAGAGACGCCTAGCCTACAAGATGGAGAAGGATGTCAACATACTAAATTGAATTGCACGTTTTCGATATCATAATGCTGTAAGATCGATATACTACCAGTACGACTAGCAATGACACTCTTGTCCTTACAAATAAGAAGTAATATTGCTGAGAATAAACTGGAAGCAGCATGCTGATCATGAGACGCAGTGAGGGGGACTATACACAGGAAAACGAGAAAAACATGGTTACCTTTGTGCAGGTGCAGAAATGAGATTCTGAATCAGCCTTTGTCAAACAGAACGGTATAAATATTCTTCTTGACTAAGTAGGTCTGAAAAGGTATAGAAAATGGTAGGCTGTCATGCAATTTGGTAAAAACAAATTCGCAAGCCACAATTTACTGGGTAGTTAAAATATAATAACAACTTACCAGAGCTAGCAACGAATGGCACCAATCATGTTCTCTTTGCAATCCTTGCAATAAAAGGTGATATTTCAGCACTTCGAATTAACATGAAAGGGCATTGCAAATACAAAATGAAACGAAAACGAGCGACTAACCTTGGTGGTGATGTAATTTGGACGTTCAACTGCCTGGCGGTCCATGGCACGGCGGCCTTCGGCGGTTAAAGAAAGCTGCCCAAATAATTTGCGTAAATATCAGATTGAAGTAATTTGAAGGCAATCCATGTTTGTGCTATCAGTACAAACCTTGTTAAAGAGCTCAGATAATGGAGCCTGCTTGCTCTTTCGGCATGTTGACAAGTTGAATTCCTAGGATTGTCAACCAGAAAACATGGATATTCTGATAAATAGATACCTCAAGAAGAAACAGAGAAAAGAATATTGCAAGAAAGCTACCTTAGGCACTGTAGGATTTCTTTTGGCATTTTGAAATAAACCAGTATCTCCTTTGCTTTGTAATATCTGTTTAAAGGAGGAAAGTAGGACAATCATTGACTGCAGCTGTTGTCTGAACAAACTATAAAAATGCTGCAGCATCCTATATTTATTATGTATGTATCTGTCTGATAAAAATCAACTAACACCAAGAACATGGAATTATCATCAAAATATCTGTTCAATAGCCAATACGGTGCTCCAAATTAGCTCAGATATGAGCATAGAGCTGTTCAGGACAGATACCTTTTTATCCAATCGCTGAGCTTTAAATTTAAACGTGCCATCTCTGGAATCTTCTGGTTTTCTATCGATGCTGTTAACAGACAACAAAGAAACAGCAATTATTGCTTCAACAGAGCAAAAGAAATTGGCACATTACCTCATCGTAGGCAATATATATGACTTCGCAATACAATATCACATAGGTAACTGGTAATGTAACTGGAACCAAAGAAACATAAGAAGCAAGCTTACTTGTGGAGATTAATTGCACGGTTAGGCGCACACGCTGGCATGTTTGGTGGAACAGTGGCATGTTGTACATTCGCATGCTGATGGGCCCGAAATGGTTGCACGACCTGCTTGAAGAGAAGTGTTGAATGTTGAGCAGCGGCGACATATACACATATAAAGAAAGAGAGAAATACATCATGGAGCTAATTTAGCATCACTCCAACTTAATCTGGAAATGCACATCACACTGATTCTGCTACCAAGAGGAAATTAAGATAAGCTGAACAGCTTTAGCCCAAAAGGCTTTGTAAAATACTGAACAAGCAACAAGGACAAAAAGGCAAAGGTAAGTACATGCTATGATGTATGGCTGCACTGAATCATTGATATACCAAATTTATATACCCGGCAAATCCTTACAGTTTATCTGTTTCTGGGGGTAAAGAAACATCAGTGGAACCACTCCTGAAGTGTTGGACTACCAGACCAGCCACAAAGGAAATGTTACTGGAAAGTATATCTCCAGTTTCCCACGAAGAGTATATTCACAGACTCATGAATTTTTTCTTAAACTATAAGAAATAAAATGCGCTGAATTTCCATGATTGGGAAATTTTCTCAGGGAATATGCGGGTTCCCTGAAACCCTGAAGTGTGTCAGTACATATTACTGGCAGGATTCTGTAGTGTCTGCTACTCTTTTTGAGTGGCAACGACATATACACATATAAAGAAAGAGACAAATACATCATGGTGCAAATTTAGCATCCCTCCACCGTAATGTGAAAGTGCCTATTCTAATACATTACACTGATTCTACTGCCAAGAGGAAAATTAAGATAAACTGAACTGCTTTAGCCACAAAACTAGAGGCAGAATACTGAACAAGCAACAAGGACAAAAAAAAAAAAGCAAGCGTAATTACACACTATGATGTTTGCCGCACTGAATAGTTGAACATGAGTATCATATTTATATACCCTGCAAATCGTTCCATTTTCTCTGTTTCTGGGGGTAAGAAAACATCAGAAGAACTACTCCTGAAGTGTCGGACTACTAGAAAGGAAATGTTACTGGAAAGTATGTCTCCAGTTTCCCACTAAGAGTATATTCAGACCATGATTGTTTTTCTATATAATATAAGAAATAAAATGCGTCCAATTCTCCCATAATTGGGAAATTTTCCTAAGGAATATGAGGGTCCTCTAAGACCCTTAAATGTGTCAGTACATATTAACTTGAAGAATTTTGTAGGGTTTGCTACTCTTTGTGTGAGTTTCTGACTGGTATTCTTCAGAAATATGTCACAAATTTGAATAATTCTGTGCTAATGAGATTAATATGACTGCTTAGCATGAATGCATATATATTCAATAGTTCAGAAACCCACCTTTCTGGTCAATGCTGCTTGCGTCGTAGGAGCAGGCTGCAAATCCCGTTTATTTAACTGCTTTGAGTTAGTTGGCCTGAAAATTCCAGGTAAAGGTGTGAAAATTATCATAGTAGAAGTATCTTATGTTCAAACATCAAAACAGAATAGCAAGTAAAGTGACTTTACACTGCTCTTAGAATCCTTGACCTCTCTGCTCTTAGCCTAGTTGCCAACTCAGGTTCTCTCGGCACTGTAATCTTCAGTTTAGATAGACCAGTGGCACGATCAGAGCTACTCTTCATAACATTCTGCTGCACCAATGATAGTGACATCAAGCAAAATTGGAGGCCCACGTCATTCATACCACACGGAAGTCAGTGCAGTCGTCATCTTTTTAGCATAACAGCAAAATCTTTACTGGACAGTATACAGGAGAGTGCAACAACCATTGGGCTATGGCTATTTGCACCCCATGGATTATTATATTTTCAGAAGGAAAATTAAGTAAGCTACTGAAAAGAAACAATAAAGTTGCTTGAGAGAAATAGAAACATATTACACCTAGAAAATTATCCAGGATTTACAGGATAAATGAACGGTACAAGCATGAAGCATCTTTTATACATCAACATAACTGCCTGCTTTGGGGATGCTTTTACCTTTTCATGAGCCTTGTGGATTAATTCATGTTGACTTGTAGGAACAACCTGCACCAGCATTAAAAATATAGCATCAGTAAAAGAAGTGACATGGTTATGCAGCAAAAGTAATGCAAACTAACACCTCCTGTTATCAAGAACATCTAGTCTAACGATAAAAAAGCAAAAGTTCAACTATGAAGACCAGAGGCACAATGTCTGCACATAAGCCCCCAGGCATATACTAGACAACCAGCTTTCCTGCTACAGACTTTAACAGCAATACTAGAGATGCCATTTATCGATAACATATGTATAAAAGGATTTTCTGTTCAAGTCATGGATTATTTTAGATTTCTTCTTTAACGATTTTTTGAAAAAAAAAGTCCTGTGACTTTTGGTACTTCCAGTAACAAATCAAACAGTGGTTCATCCTGGATTCAGCGGGGAACTTAAATGTCAGTTTCTGTTCAAGCAACCAAAAGTCTTTTCCCTGCGCCAATACTGAAGCTCCCAAGTACAGAAAAAATGACAACCACTTGCAGAGGGTAAAGACTGGGAAGAGGCTGTTGGCAAACTTAAGCTGACAGGTCAAGCAAAATGACACTGCCACTTCGTTGAGAAAACCACAGGATTGTTTGTTGTGCCAGTTACTTTATTCATGCTAAATGCATAAGAAAAAACTGCACTTGCCAATCCCGAATCGACATTAAAAGTATATTGATTCTTTACCAATAAACAAAGACTTTTTACTGTAAATACTACATATTTGATTCAAGATGGAAAATTCGTCCGCCCGGTTTTATTAATTTACAAATTCTTACTCAGCTACTTCAAAAAATGAATTGGCTGATATCATGACTATTAGGTGCTGAATTGAATAAGCATTCCAAACTAGTTTATACGAAATATGACCATGTTCTCTCAAAAGTAAGAAGGAACTGAAGGAAATGTCCCCAGACTAAAACATGGGCTCGAAAGTCAAAACAAACCCCAAAATTCCCCAGAAAACATAGCATATTCATGTTCCCCAAAGGAAGGAGAAACGTACCTTGTTGAGATGGCCTTTTTCTAACTTCTGCCTTTTACCAGCTTGGTTAGTGCAATCGTTTGAGCTCATGGTACTCCCCTCGCTTCTCACTCCAACTGACTTTTTACTCCTGAAACAAAGGAAATTTAAAAGTTTTCATGGTGTTCGCAACAAACAAAACATCATTTGTCTACTTTATATTTCTTTAAAATGAATTAAGTATAAAGGTTAAGAAAAGTAGATGTGACAATGGTCAAGAAAAAAAATGTGAGAAAGAGAACACTAAAAAAGAGCTTGGAGCCTGAGAAGTAACACCACTTGTTAATGCAGCAATGTTTGAACAAACATGTTGGTATAACTGTTATGGCCAGTGGTATTAAATCAAGAATAGAGGTGAATAAAAACACATGAGAAGCACAAACGTATAAATATTGCAAGTGTAGCAGGATAAATTTAAAGCTAAAAACCAGCAGATGGCCCATAAAGGGATAAACCATAGAAACAACTTCTATAGTCAACCCCAGGAAAAGAAATCAGAATATCAGTTAGCAGAAGGCACCGCAGTACATACGGCATGACATTCTTCACTTCATGTTGCCTGTTTTGCCTGGCTAATTGACTGGCTGTAGGCTTCATCAGTGTGGACCCCTTGGAGAAATTCCCCTTCACAATACTTCGAGTGGCAGGTTTTCTTTCATTTTTTGATATTCCATAGCATGGTATCCGTCCTATTTTGCATAAATTACACCAAGTCAATTACTTTTCATTAAAGAATGGGTCAAAAGACAGAACCATGTCAGGCTAAATTACAGAACGATGAACAACATTTGATCAGCTTAATGGACATGCAGTGCTCGCTATTGACAGTAATACAGATAGAGATGAACGAAAAAATAGAAGGCAAACACTCCATCCCAATATACATATATGTAGGTGACAACTGAATGAATCGAGAAAATCAATAGATACAAGCATTTAGCTGACTAGTACCTTCATTTGGCACATGTGATTGATACATACTTTGTTCAGCTGCACCGGAACATCCTTGCGACGGCTTCGAGCAATGCACAGCATCTATTTCTGCAACTGCAATGCTTCTTAGGTTCGGCAACCCAAGATCTTCAGCCAGCATCATAGCAATTAAAGCTATTCAAACAGAAGAGAAAATATTAGTGATATTATTTAGGCAATGTAACACAGTACCAAATTTATAAAGAGAAGTATTGAAGAGCCAAATGTGCTAATAGTAAAGCAGGTAATATTTACGTGTAGATCAACAAATATACTTAGTAGTTGCACATGTCCCATTTTTCATAATTCAGTGAAGTCTCCTTTACCAAGCACTATCGGTAGTTTTATCCTTGTGCTCAGTTTTTAATATTAAAACTATACAAGTAACCAAAAACATCTTCTGCAACTTAACACACAACTTAAAGCTTTGAACAAAGATGCATCAACTCCCACGCCAATCTTTATGCGCCACATAAATCTGAGTAGTCCACATATACGACAAAAGCAATAGAACAAAAATATCTCTGCCATCATATCCAAGTTTTATCAAGGTGATTGCACCATAGCACAGAAAGAATGGGTGCAACTTACTAACGCTAAGTGTAGTTGCAAGCTGCAAATGTCCCCCTAGATGTGGATATATGTAGACTATACACAACTCATAATTCCCATTGGACATGGAACGGCAGACAACCCAATGAGCTTCAGTTAACCAACTTGTCAAGCATAAGAACTTTTCTTCTGAGGTTATAAAACAGGAGAATAATAGATTGTAAGTGATACCGGAATGTTTGACATGATGCAGCATTGACTAGAGCTCTGGGGTTCCTAGAGTTCCAGAATGCCATAAAGCATGGTGGCCTGAAAATGTCCATCTTATTAGTAATTGCCCCCGGGCCCCAGCGCTCGGGAATTCACAATAAATGCATGTCCCTAGAACAAGCGTCACAGGTTTCCCGAAATGGCGACGCAAGGGAGAGCGGGGAATCCGCGGCTCCTTCAGAATCAGAGTAATTACGAAGATCCTACGAGATGGCCCACTTTCCTAATCCACCAAATTCGTCTAGCATAGACACACAACCGCATGAAGGATCGATTAGCACATTGCGAGCGCGGACGGAATTAGCGTAGACACACAAATTCATCTACCGCCCCGGCTCGACCGGGGCCCCTTTCTCGGATGAATAATCGTCCCTCACGCGCGCGGGCGGGGAAAGGAGAACGGAATAGTAGTACGAAATTAGGAGGAATGTGGAAGCGAGGGAGGGGTGGATGGGGTGGGCGGGGACGTACGAGAGGGCGGGTAGCTGGGCGCGGCGGCGAACCACATCTCGGCGGCGGCGGCCTCGACGGGCGCCTCCTCCTGCGCGAGGTCGAACCACCTGGGCGCGTCGTACTCGTAGTCGAGGTCCACCTCGAACCAGCGCACCTCCATCACCATCAGCCCCTCCCGGGCCCCCTCGTACCCCGCTTCGTCGTCGCCTCCGTCGCCGTCGTCCCCGCCTTCGACGGAGGAGGAGTAGGCGTCGCGCATCTCCTCGTCGTCGCTGTCCATGGCGCGGGGAGCGGTCGTGCCGAGCGGGGGCCTGGTCGGCGAGGGCGGCGGGAGGGTGGATCGGGCGGCGGCGTAGCCGTTGGGCGTGTAAAGGTGGCCGGAGCGCAGGATGGGGGCTGGAGAAATTTGAAATGCGGGGTCCGACGGGGGAGGAGGGCCTGACCTGACCTCGGCCTCTGCCCGATTTGACCTCCGCGCGTGGTTCTCGGAAACACCCCTGCTCTTTCCGCATTTCGCTTCGTGGGAATCAAACGAAGCTAGCGCCGCACCGCAAGATCGTGCTGCGTCACGGAAGTGTTTAGCGGTTTTGGTAGGGGTGTGTTGGCAAAGTTGGCAACGGTGGTCTTTGGAACTTTTGGGAGGCGGGCGGGGCCCACGTGATGAGCGCAGGGCGTGACCGTCGCCGGACCAGCACGGCACGGCACGGCACGGAGTCGTCGCCTCGTTGCGCCGCGAAGAGAGAAGAAAACAAAAAGCCAGACCATCGTATTTACTGTATTTTGCTCCAGCTCGAGACGCGACAACTGGACCGGCGTTCCGTAGCAGCGTGCACGAAGTAGGAGGAGGCAACGGGGGCAGAAGCGTACTTTCCCCGGTGGCGCGTCCGGCCTTGCCTCGGGAGCCGCGCGCGGAAGGCATCCGATGCGATGCGAGCAGCGCTTGTCGGGTTCCGCTTCCATTCCCGTTCCTCGTATCGTATCCCAGTGTGGGTGTGGGCAACTGCACATCGAGATACGCACGCGTACCCGAGGAACCAACGAGAGGCACGTACGTACGTATGGGGGGTTCAAAATGTTGTGCGAGCTACCGAGATCACCATGACACCATAGTAGTATAGGAAAGGGGACACTGGGCTTGGACTTTGCCGACGGCCAGCCACAGGCTTTTGGCACTTGCCGGTGACGCCGGAGCTGGCTTTGGCTATCAGCCAAGACGGTCACGCTCGGCCGTGCATGGCGGAAGCTGTGGGGAACGTGCATGGCGTATCGGGACTTGTGGGGTACCTGGTTTTCTATTCGAAAAAAGTTCAAAACAAACCTTCAACTCTCGTAGGCATTCCCAACAATCCTCCAAAATCTTGTAAGGCCCCGTTTGAATCGAAGGAATTTCACGTCACAGAATTCATGTACTCCGTAGGAAAGTTTCCTACAACAGCCTTTGAAACACAGGAATTAAGCTAGGAAAGTTTGCTATGTCCTCGCTCTCACAGGAAAACCACAGGAATCAAAACATTGGCTCGGAGCTCTCTTTTTTTCCTTTGCATCAATCGAGGTAAATGAAGATTGGGCAGCGCTGATAATCCTTCGGAGGATCAGAGCCTCCGAACCTCCGGATGGAGAGCGTGAGTGACACGTGTCCTGTACCGTAGTCAAAGAAATACCACATGTGTGTGGGCCCTGCCCCATTCATCGTATCTCTCTTTATGTTTTCTTTTCCCTTCGTCTCTCCCGAGTAGCACCAACACGCATTGCCTCGCCTCCGCCGTGCGCCGTACCACCACCGCCGACGGAATCCTGGCCGCCTAGTTTGCAGCACCGCCTCCGCCGCTGGTGGGCAGCATCCCTTGCTCCCAGCACCACCGTCGCCGAGGGCAGCATCGCTTCCCTCCGTACGTCCTTCTCGCTTCATAGCTTGTGCACGTCCCTGACGTAGCTTCGCGAGGCTCCACCGTCGCCGGAGAAGATGCCGCTGCAGCTTCGCCAACGTAGACGACGCGATGGCCTTTCGTAGCTCCGTCGGAGGCCGTTTGCAGCTCCCGGCAAAACCGCTTGCAGCTCCGGCGGAGTACCTTTGCAGCACCGCCAGAATTGCTAGCAGCTCTCGCGGCGTCAGTTTGCAGCACCGCCGGAATAGGTTGCAGCTCTGGCGGCGTCCATTTGCAGCTTGGCCAGGATCGCGATCCTCCGGAGGAATTAAAACGTTTTCCATGAAGATTGGCTGGGCGTTGGTATCAGGCTGACAGACTACCTGACAAGATCACGATTGAGCAAATTACTAGTTAGTGAAGAAAATTCTTTCAACGAAGCTCGATTCCTATGTCTTACCTTTTCCTGCGTTTCAAAAAACCCACTTGAAAAAAATCCTATGTCTCTCTTTCCTCTGTTTTGCGGTTGCATTCCTTTCCTATGCCTCTAGTTTTCCCGTTCTTGTGTGTTTTTTTTTTACTTTCCTATGTTTCAAACAGGCCCTAAGTGCTTGGCACACCGGGAAAATGCGACAGTGACGAGATCGGAATTATGGACTCCTCTGTGGGACCCATATGTCATATGCACTTTTTTCCTTTTCCAACAACCTCTAGGTTTTCTATCGGTCAAACAAAACACACATGCACGGTGGTCAAGTATCCACGCATCAACAGAGCGCTCAGACAAGGCACACCAGTAGTACATGAGCAGGGAGAGGGTCGGTGGCACCAAACACTAACCTAGAGAACAAAGACGTGGTCGGGGTTCGGTGGCAGGGCAGACCTTTGTGGGTTCAAGGTTTGGTCCTACCAGCTTTCTATGCTACTATGGACATTTGATTCATTTTAGAGATTTTAGATTCTTATTTGTGCCATAGATATTTATGTTTATTTGGTGCTTTTAAGTTTTCCAGATCAAATTCTAGTTTGGGGGAGTTTCTTAATTGTTGTCTTGGAAAATTTTGAGGCGGAAATATATGTTGGTTACTACTGTTGCCTGTGAAGTGCCGCCTAAGACTAGTCATAGTGGGGAGTAACATAGAGTAGTAACATGGTGATGTTACTACTCTATATTACTACCTTCATAGTGGGTAGTTACATATATATTGTGTCATGCATTTATATTTATTAGATTGTAGACTCATCTTGTCTTGAGAACTGTGATGTTATGGTAACATAGCTAGTTACCACCTCACCCTCTTTCTTCACTTATTGTCATGCCATGTCACCAAAATGCTTTGGGGTGTGTGATGTTACTACCTATGTTACTCTCACTATGAGTAGTCTAAGATATGAGATGGAAAAGATGATGCTTAATTATTACTTCAGCTGCCTAGAGTGTTGTGTTATCCCTGTTGCCTGACTATGTTGCCTAAGATGATTTTGAGACTGATCATAGTGGGAGTAACATAGCTAGTAACATCACACATCTCAACGCATTTTGGTGACATGGCATGCGAATAAATTAAGAAAGAGAGTGAGGTGGTAACTAGCTATGTTACCATAACATCACACACCCCAAGGCAAAATGAGTCTACAACATAATAAATGATACAATACATGACACCACATATAAGTTACTACTCACTATGAAGGTAGTAACCTAGACTAGTAACATTGCATATGTTACTAGTCTAAGTTACTCCCCACTATGAGCAGCCTGATAGGTGTGATGTACCAAGTTGCCTCCCCAGAGTTCTTCCTGAACCTGCCCACTTTCGATTCTACACCAAAATGGAATCCAACATTTCTAACATAATCCGATGGTTCGCTTGTGTATGTATGGAGGTGTTGGAAATGATCAAGTGTTGATCATGTGATAGTGAAGCAGTTATCATGGAAAAGAAGTGAAGATGGTATTGGTGTTGTTGAAGATGGTGTGGATAAATCGGCTAGCTTATGTTTTTCTTATTTTGTATCTTTATGTTCCCTTTATTTTTGGATGATTTAGCTTGTAATTGACTAAGTGATGATTTGGAAATGATAGAGAACGAGTTTTTGAAGATTTTGGTATTAAATTTGTATTTTTATGGTTTTTATTTATTTATGTATGAATATTTCAATCTAGCTCCAATTATTATTTAAATTCAAATTTTGAATTTTGTTAGGAATTTTCTTCTATGAATACGATTTGAGTTTGGGATTGAAAGTTATAGTTTGATATATTTGTTAGGAATATTTGAATCAAAGACTTATATTCTTTATTCAAATTATTTGAATTCATGTTTGACCAAAGTCAAACCTCAATTTTGAATTTTAAATTTACAAATGTGTTTTATTGTTTATTACATATAAGGTTAATCAGTCGATGCAAAAAAAACTTTAGAATTTAAGTTTTAGCTTTCCCTTCATTGTAAAAGGTCCAAAGGTCATGTAGAAATTTGAACTTTAAATCCCACGGCTTACTTAGGTTAACTTCGACACTAGAGTTCAAATTCAATCACTTTGGTTTCTTAAAGATAACAGTTGTGTTTCCCGTATTTTACATATGTGTGCTATGCATATGAACAAATTCGACATCTACCCTTTTTCGAGGTCCTATTCCTCGGGGTGTTACATCGCGCGCACCGCCCCCTCCGACGCCACGGTTGCCATGGGACTAGTGGCCTGAACTTGCCACGACCTCTCCTCCTCCAGTGTCCTATCCTCTATCGCCATGGGCTCCCAACTGGCTGTGGGAGTAGCACCAGCTATCTGCCCCAACCATTCTTCATCGTTGCCGGTGTAGCCTCTGCCAGCGTCGGCACCCAACTGGTTGTGGGACTTGCCGGTGATTCTTGACCTCGCTTAGGAAGACAACGACGAGCAGTAGAGCAGGTCTAGGTTTCAGCTTGTTTATGTGATTTTTTATCTATGTATATTATGTCTTTCATGAATAAAACTTGCAGAAAAAATATTTTCGTCGGGCCGCTGGGGCGGCCCCCGGCCCAAACGGACAAGAGGGGCAGCGTGGCCAATTTAGTGTTGCGGCCCAACCGTGATGTTTGTTTGGCGTTGGGCCGCTGGAGCTGCCCTAACAATGTTTTGTGAGTAGCCTAGCTGTTGTGGGTATACTTTATGGGTATATCAACGGCATGGTCTAGATCCGGCAAGCCCGGGTGGCCCACAGATGGTGATGCGGCATGTGGCCCATCAGGCGGTCCAGTTGCTGTAGATCCTGAAGGATGAAGTCCAGCCCAGGAACAGGAAGCCGGATCCCAACCGACCTACGAAGGAGGCCGGATCCGCGAAGGGCCATGAAGTATCCGGATCCAGCACGGTCCTGATGGAAGGCGGATCCTTGACGTACACGGCAAGATATTGTACCGTAGTTAGGCAACTTGTATTCGGCTAGGACTCTCCATGTAAACCCTAGATCCGTGCGCCTTTATAAGCCGGATCCCGGGAGCCCTAGAGGCACAACCACAACTCATTGTAACAACGCGAAAGCGCCCAGATAATTCCAGACATGCAGCAGTAGGCCTTGCCATCGTGCAGGTGTTCCGAAGCTGGGTAAATCGCGTACCACCGTCCCGTGTGCACTCCGCCCTATGGCCCGTACTTCTTCTCCCCCTCGTGAGGATCCCTCCTCCGAGGTACCGTCGAATAGGCAACGACACTAGCTTAAGGACCCATTTGGATGGAATGATGGATCTTAAAAATGCCAAAAGTCGAAATCGCGGGAAATTGAGATATCACTACCATAATTATATCCTTGTAACGAATACTTAAAAATTGTGGTTTGGGTACGGTGGATGTAAGTGTTGGGGGGATAACCCCCGGTATGCCAAAGGCATGCCAAACCGGATGGTTTGAGCCATCAATGTCGTTGCCTAATCGACGGTACCTCGGAGGAGGGATCCTCACGAGGGGGAGAAGAAGTAGGGGCCATAGGGCGGAGTGCACTCGGGACGGTGGTACGCGATTTACCCAGCTTCGGAACACCTGCACGATGACGGGGCCTACTGCTGCTTGTCCGGAATTATCCGGGCGCTTTCGCGTTGTTACAATGAGTTGTGGTTGTGCCTCTAGGGCTCCCGGGATCCGGCTTATAAAGGCGCACGGATCTAGGGTTTACACGGAGAGTCCTAGCCGGATTACAGATAGCCTAACTACGGTACAATATCTTGCCGTGCACGTCACGGATCCGCCTTCCATATACGTCGTACTTGGATCCGGGTTCCTCATGGGCCTCCATGGATCCGGGTTACTCCTAATGTCGGTACGGATCCGGCTTACCGATCCTGGGCTGGACTTCTTCCTTCATGATCGACGAGCAAGCTGGGCCGCCCGATGGGCCACATGCCTCATCACCATCCGTGGGCCACCCGGGCTTGCCGGATCTAGGCACCGTCGATGGTACACCCATGAAGTATACCCACAACGAGTAGCCCCCGAGTTCTCCGAGTTTCACCTGCAGTTTCCGCCTTGCTGGTCCATCATGATCTCCGGCAAACGTTGGTAACGCGGAGAAACTTGAAGAGCTCCAACTTCACATTTTCTTCTTTCCCCAACTTATTAGTCGGAAAATGCTCCCATCCCGCGGGACTTCATCCATCGACATTCCAAAGAACATTTCCGGGTTACTCCCTGCTCGTGAATGAGAACTAACTTATCCTCACGCAATTACCCGGAATCTTAAAAGACTCAAACGGTTCCGCCAATTCTGGCGCCATTTTCGCGCGATCTCCGCGGTAACTTATCTCTAGCCATTTTTACCGTTAGGGTTTGGGACACGTGTCGCGCATCCAACGGTGCGACGCTTGCGTTCCGACCACAGGATGCGGAGCACGAATCTTATCCCTTCAGCCTATAAATATCCGCCGTCGAGGCCCTTACCCTCATTCACCCCCCTCTCACCTCTCGGCCGAGCGCCGCCCGTGAGCTCTTCCTCCGCCGTGCCGGAACCTGCCGGAAAAGTCGCCGGAGCATCACCGGAGCGAGTCCACCACCGCGAGTGTTCTTCGTGTTCTTAACTCCGGCGAGCCACCGCGCGGAAAACTCATCGCCGGCGACTACGACCACCGCAATCGCCATTACAGTAAGTCCTCGAGCTTCATCTTCGCGCCGTAGTTGGTAGGGGTGAACTTGGAGAAGACAATGTGGGATCCGACTAAAGCAAGTTTCCGCCATACCCTTTTTCCTCAGATGTCTTCAACGACTCCGCCTCCGACCTCGGAACCAATCATGGCGACCCCGATCTCCTCCGCCCCTCCTCCCTTTGTTCCAGTCAGGCTGGATCCTTCAAAGGATTCCGGCAAGGAGGCTGAGGGGACCTCTGCTCACCCGGAAAAAACCTCCGGGGCGGGTCAGACGGAGCACCAAGCAGAAGAGGTCACAAAGAAGTCGAAAGCTCGGAAGCGAGATTCTGAAGCTAAAGGAAAATGGTGGCCTTGTACCACCACCGAGATGGAGCTGAAGAACCTCGAGTCGGAGGGCTTTCTGCAACCCGGAAGCTGGAGGTCAGTTCCAAACGAACTAGCTCCGGTTCCGAGGGACGACGAGATGGTGCTGACGAAGGCACTGGTGGAGCGCGGATTTTCATTTCCGCCTTCGGACTTCTTCCTGGAGATTCTGAAGACGTATGGACTTCAGCCCCACAACATATCTCCAAACAGCGTGCTCGCCATCAGCAACCACGTCGCCCTCTGCGAAGGCCATCTCCGGGTAACCCCTGAGATCTCTCTGTTCCAATATTTTTTCTCTGTCAAGAAGGAGAGGATCCGGCAATCCGCCGAACTTGCTACATGCGGATCCATTACCTTCATGATCCGCCCGGGCCGCGTCTACCCCCCCACCGACCGCCATGAATCCGCGAGGTACTGGTCCGGGGGTTTCTTCTATCTGAAGGACGTCTCCGACCCCGCGAGCGAAAAGAAACTTCCGCCTTTCAAGAATTGCCCCGCCACCGAGCTTCCGTCATGGACGCACTGCCCCCACTTCTCCGACTCGCCTCAGCTGACCCGCGCTGTCAGGCGGATCTGCAAGCTCACGGAGGAGGGGCTGACGGGGAAGGATTTAACCCTTTCCTGGTTCACCAAGCGGATCCAGCCGCTGCAACACAGGGACCGCCTGATGTTTGAATACACAGGGCGCGACGATCCTATGCGCGCCACCAAGGACAATCTCTCCGCCGACGCCATCGACAAGAGGATCCGGGTCCTCATCAAGATCTCACGTGATCTCCATGTTCACGTGTGCAACAAAGATATCCACACGAATGGATCCGGAACCGCGGTACGTCGTCTTGACCTTGGTCTGTTGTTTTCCTTCGAACTTTTTCATCTAAGTGTTTAACTTTGCATTAGCTCGAGGCGCTTGAGGAAAATGAACTCGGAACTCTCCTCCGAGTCCCATCCACCGGTAACGCGGATCCGGAAGCCGCATCGGAGGCGGAAGCTCCCGAGGCTTCCCGCCCCGCTAAGAGGAAGAAGCCGGCTCCTTCCAGCCCCTATGCAAAACGCGCCCGCGAAGTGCTCAGCATTGCGGCCACCCGGAAATTGGAGGCGGAAAAGAAGCGCCTCTCGCTGATTAATACCAGCAACAAGGGGCAGCCTGCAATCCAGCATTTCTTCAAACCTTCCGGGTAAACGTCCACTTCCGAGACCCAAGTTCTGGTTTAACGCTTGCTCTTATACTTTTATGTTTTTTCTGAAGCTCCGGAAGCCAGCCTCCCAAGGCCCCAAAGGTCCTCAAGAAGAGAGCCAAGCCATCTCCGGCTTCATTTCCCATTACTCCTGAGGTTGAAGTTCCGCCCAAGGCTTCCTCCGCCACCAAGCCGGATCCAAAGGATATCATCGACATTGATGACCTTCCTGAAGATCCCGTTCATCATGGCGACTCCGCCAAGGGTACCTCGTCACCAATTCCTCCGCCAGATCAACCAAGCTCCGCTTTCGCGGAGCCCACTGAAGAAGAACAGGAGCAAAAGGCTAAGCTCCTCCAAGTTACCAACGCGACCCGAGTCAACCTCCAACCAACTCCGTCCCTCCAAAAACTTACCCTTGCACAACGTCACGCGGAAGTTTCCGCCATGCTGAACAAGGTATGGGGAAAACCGGACGAGGAGGTGCGTGAACTCGCCGAGCTGGAGAGCGACTTGAAGGATTTTTTCGCCAAGCACAAGGAAGTGCGGCAGGTAATACTAGCCCCCAAGCATTGGGTGATATAGTTCCGTGTAACGTGTATTATCCGATGCTTTCCCAGAATGTACTTTAGACGGAAATTTAAAATTTTTATATCTCAGACTGAATTCCTCGCTAGCCCCCAAGATTTTAAATATCCGGCTAACTCCCTGCTGCTTCATAGACCACACGGAAATTGCACGAAGATCTGCGCATTCACGTGCTAGAGCAGATCACGGAGATCGAGGGGCTGCGCCAGAACGCGGAAAACAGCCAAAAGGCTATCCAGCTGCTTGAGACCCGCCTTAAAGGTACGAGATCCGGGTCTTCACTTTTTGTGCTGTCATAGTTCAGGATGCATAATATGTGCAACTTTTCTGCCTTCAGAAGAATCTGCCAAGCACTCCTCGTTTGATGAGCTTTCCGCCAAAGTCAAGGTGCTTGAGGCGGAGAACGAGTCCCTCAAAACCTTCATTCATGAATCCTCTAAAAAGGAATCTGAGGCGAGGAAAAAACTCTCCGAGAAGCATGCCGGCGACTCGGCGGAACCGAATGACAAAGCGGAGAAAAGCCGGGGCCGCGTGATTTCCATAATATCCAAGAACAGAGTTCTGGAGGAGGAGGCGGAGGCTATTGACAAACTTATCTTCCGTAAGCATTTTGCCGTATCGTTGCTCCGACTAACTTGTATGATTCCTCTCTAACGGAACTGAATCTCTTTCTTCCACAGCAAGCCTTGGCTTTGAATGGTCAAAAGAGTCAAACCTTACGAGGACGGAGGCATACGATGAAGCGCGGATATCAATTGACGCGTTATTTGAAGCCTGTCGCGGAATCGCCACGGCTCTGTCTCTGAAGAAGGCCAAAACCACAGTCATCGATACGATGACCAAACTTATGAGGCTGGTGCCGGATTTCATCAAGGACTGGCAGGAGTCTTCAGCACGCGGAGTCGCTTCCCTAGTCTTGGCCACCTGCAAGGCTCACTTCCCCTCGCTCAACCTGGCGAATGTTGCACGCGGAGCCCCCAAGGGTTCCGATATGGGTGCCCTCCTCGCGGAAACCGAAGGTTATGAACAGCTGTTTGTCAGGCGAGTGGATCACTCGTTCTGGTATAACAAGCACGATCTGCCCGAAGGATTTTCCGATGCAGAGGAAGAAGCGGGTGAGCCGGAGTATTACGGGGAAGGGTCCGGGTCTAGCGGCGAGCATTCCGGAGGAAACTCTGGTGACAACTCCGAAGCCGGATCTGGTGACAGCGACGATGGCTCCACCTACCAGCAATCAGAAGAGGAGGACTCCGAGTAGAGTTCCTGTTTTAAACAATGAAACAAGTTGCATCATTTTGGCCCCAGAGTGGGTTTGTAATAAGACTTAAATTCTTAAGTAGCTAGGAACGAAACGATTATGCATGGGGCGGAAACACTTATCCTGCTATCCGTTTAATGTTATGTGCATGTTTCGTTTTATGTCGGAAAGCAAGTGCTGACTTCATTGTTTTCCGGCTTGCCCGCTTGACCTTCCGCGAGCCGGAAGACCTTAGCCGGAAACGCTCGCCAGCGGCGACGAAGCCCAATGGCAATCCGTCAATAACCGCGGAAACAAGCCCCCGGGCGTAGGTGCCGGAAATCGCTACTAGGAATCCACGAGTTCGCAACGAGACAACAACTTAATCGGAAAACTTAAGCTTACGTCCCGAAGGACGATTTTTGAAAATCACAACTTTTGTACACGCCTAGGCGGAAGAATCCAGCTCTGCGGTTTTAGTCGGAAAACATACACGATCTAAAAATGAACAAGTAAAGGAGGTAAAAGACTCAAAGAGTGAACCATAAGCTTTATTTCATTGATCATGTATAACTATTAGAGTTTGTAACTCGGAAAGAATATGCTAAGTGTAGAAAGGACGTAGGCTGTGCGATATTCCAAGGGCGATCTGTTTCATCGTAGATGTCATCCGGATCCTCACGCTTGCGTTTCCGGCGCCGGTTAGCAGTGTCTATCCCTCGGCTCGCGGAAATCAACAAGGTAGTACGACCCGTTATGAAGCACTTTGCTAACGACGAAGGGTCCTTCCCATGGAGATTGCAACTTATGGTCTTTCACCTGTCGAAGGCGGAGGACCAGGTCTCCTGCCATGAAGGAGCGATTCCGGACTCGACGACTGTGATAACGTCGGAGCTTTTGCTGGTAAATGGCGGAGCGCTGGTCGGCTAGATTCCGAGCCTCTTCGATCAGGTCCACAGATAGCTGTCTGGCCTCGTCAGCTGTTTCTTCATTATAGGCGGAAACTCGCGGTGAATCGTGGATGATGTCGGAGGGAAGCACGGCTTCGGGATCCGTATACCAGGAAGAATGGGGTAAACCCCGTTGACCTGTTAGGGGTAGTTCGCAAACTCCACAAGACAGCGTCTAGTTCGTCGGCCCAAGCTCCAGCTGCTCGTCGCAGCGGTTCTTCAAGGCGTGGCTTGATTCCTGATAATATTAGACCGTTAGCTCTTTCAACTTGACCATTGGATTGTGGGTGAGCCACAGATGCCAGGTCCAATCGAATCCCCATTGTCTCACAATAATCCTTTAATTCTCCCTGGGCGAAGTTTGTGCCATTATCTGTGATTATGCTGTGTGGGATGCCGAATCTCATCACGAGGCTGCAGACAAATTTTAGTGCCGTAGCACCGTCGGCTTTTCTCACTGGCTTTGCCTCGATCCACTTGCTGAATTTGTCAACAGCGACCAATAGGTATTCAAAACCGCCAGGAGATGATCTTTTTAACTTACCAACTGATGTCTACGGGAGCTTCTATTCTTGTAGACAGTGTTGGGCCTCCAAGAGCAGAGGTTTGTAGAACAGCAGCAAGTTTCCCTTAAGTGGATCACCCAAGGTTTATCGATCTCGGGGAGGAAGAGGTCAAAGATATCCCTCTCATGCAACCCTGCAACCACAAAGCAAGAAGTCTCTTGTGTCCCCAACACACCTAATAGGTGCACTAGTTCGGCGAAGAGATAGTGAAATACAGGTGGTATGAATAAGTAGTAGCAACAACACCAGTAAAAGTGCTTTGCCCCAGGACGATAAACAAGCGAGTAGTAACGCAGACAGTAGTAACGCAGCGAGTAGTAACGTAGTAAAACAAGTAAACAAGCAGCGATAGCGTATTTAGGAACAAGGCCTAGGGATTACACTTTCACTAGTGGACACTCTCAACATTGATCACATAACAGAATAGATAAATGCATACTCTACACTTTTGTTGGATGATGAACACATTGCGTAGGATTACACGAACCCTCAATGCCGGAGTTAACAAGCTCCACAATAATGCTCATATTTTAGTAACCTTTAGTGTAAGATAGATCAAAAGACTAAACCAAGTACTAACATAGCATGCACACTTGTCACCTTCATGCATATGTAGGAGGAATAGATCACATCAATATTATCATAGCAATAGTTAACTTCGCAATCTACAAGAGATCATGATCATAGCATAAACCAAGTACTAACACGGTGCACACACTGTCACCTTTGCACACGTGCAGGAGGAATAAAACTACTTTAATAACACATCACTAGAGTAGCACATAGATAAATTGTGATACAAACATATTGCAATCATAAAGAGATATAAATAAGCACCTCACTATGCCATTCAACAGTGAATAAGTATTCTCGTGAAATCTAGCCTAAGAGACCCACACGGTGCACACACTCGTCACCTTTACACACGTGGGACAAGGAGTCTCCGGAGATCACATAAGTAAAACTCACTTGACTAGCATAATGACATCTAGATTACAAGCATCATCATATGAATCTCAATCATGTAAGGCAGCTCATGAGATTATTGTATTGAAGCACATAGGAGAGAGATGAACCACATAGCTACCGGTACAGCCCCGAGCCTCGATGGAGAACTACTCCCTCCTCATGGGAGCAGCAGCGGTGATGAAGATGGCGGTGGAGATGGCAGCGGTGTCGATGGAGAAGCCTTCCGGGGCACTTCCCCGCTCCGGCAGGTGCCGGAACGAGACTCCTATCCCCCAGATCTTGGCTTCGCGATGGCGGCGGCTCTGGAAGGTTTTCCGTATCGTGGTTCTTCGCATCAGGGTTTTCGCGACGGAGGCTTTATATAGGAGAAGAGGCGGCGCAGGAGGGTCGAAGGGGTGGCGACACTATAGGGCGGCACGGCCAGGGCCTGGGCCGCGCCGGCCTATGGTCTGGGGGCCCAGTGCCCCCCCTCTGGTCCTTCTCGTGTGTTCTGGATGCTTCCGGTGAAAATAGGAACTCGGGTCTTGATTTCGTCCGATTCCGAGAATATTTCGTTACTAGGATTTCGAAACCAAGTAGAAAACAACGAATCGGCACTTCGGCACCTTGTTAATAGGTTAGTTCCGGAAAATGCACGAATATGACATAAAGTGTGCATAAAACATGTAGGTATCATCAATAATATGGCATAGAACATAAGAAATTATCGATACGTCGGAGACGTATCAAGCATCCCTAAGCTTAGTTTCTGCTCGTCCCGAGCGGGTAAAACGATAACAAAGATAATTTCGAAGTGATATGCCATCATGACCTTGATCATACTATTTGTAAACATATGTAGTGGATGCAGCGATCAAAACAATGGTGATGACATGAGTAAACAGGTGAATCATATAGCAAAGACTTTTCATGAATAGTACTTCAAGACAAGTATTAATTAGTCTTGCATAAGAGTTAACTCATAAAGCAATAAATCAAAGTAAAGGTATTGAAGCAACACAAAGGAAGATTAAGTTTCAGCGGTTGCTTTCAACTTGTAACATGTATATCTCATGGATAATTGTCAACATAGAGTAATATAACAAGTACAATATGCAAGTATGTAGGAATCAATGCACGGTTCACACAAGTGTTTGCTTCTTGAGGTGGAGAGAAATAGGTGAACTGACTCAACATAAAAGTAAAGAGAATGGTCCTTCAAAGAGGAAAGCATCGATTGCTATATTTGTGCTAGAGCTTTTATTTTGAAAACATGAAACAATTTTGTCAACGGTAGTAATAAAGCATATGAGTTATGAAAGTTATATCTTACAAGTTGCAAGTCTCATGCATAGTATACTAATAGTGCACGCACCTTGTCCTAATTAACTTGGACTACCGGATCTTTGCAATGCACATGTTTTGACCAAGTGTCACAATGGGGTACCTCCATGCCGCCTGTACAAAGGTCTAAGGAGAAAGCTCGCATTTTGGATTTCTCGCTTTTGATTATTCTCAACTTAGACATCCATACCGGGACAACATGGACAACGGATAATGGACTCCTCTTTAATGCATAAGCATGTGGCAACAATTATTATTCTCATATGAGATTGAGGATATATGTCCAAACTGAAACTTCCACCATGAATCATGGCTTTAGTTAGCGGCCCAAAGTTCTTCTCTAACAATATGCATGCTCCAACCATGAAGGTGGTAGATCTCTCTTGCTTCGGACAAGACGGACATGCATAGCAACTCACATGATATCCAACAAAGAATAGTTGATGGCGTCCCCGTAAACATGGTTATCGCTCAACAAGCAACTTAATAAGAGATAAAGTGCATAAGTACATATTCAATACCACAATAGTTTTTAAGCTATTTGTCCCATGAGCTATATATTGCAAAGGTGAATGATGGAATTTTAAAGGTAGCACTCAAGCAATTTACTTTGGAATGGCGGATAAATACCATGTAGTAGGTAGGTATGGTGGACACAAATGGCATAGTGGTTGGCTCAAGGATTTTGGATGCATGAGAAGTATTCCCTCTCGATACAAGGTTTAGGCTAGCAAGGTTATTTGAAACAAACACAAGGATGAACGATGCAGCAAAACTCACATAAAAGAAATATTGTAAACATTATAAGACTCTACACCGTCTTCCTTGTTGTTCAAAACTCAATACTAGAAATTATCTAGACTTTAGAGAGACCAATTATGCAAACCAAATTTTAGCATGCTCTATGTATTTCTTCATTAATAGGTACAAAGTATATGATGCAAGAGCTTAAACATGAGCACAACAATTGCCAAGTATCAAATTATCCAAGACATTTTAGAGTTACTACATGTAGTATTTTCCAATTCCAACCATATAACAATTTAACGAAGAGGAAACTTCGCCATGAATATTAAAAGCTAAGAACACATGTGTTCATATGAACCAGCGGAGCGTGTCTCTTTCCCACACAAGCATTTATTCAAACAAAAACAAAAACAAAAGCACACAGACGCTCCAAGTAAAGTACATAAGATGTGGCCGAATAAAAATATAGTTTCAAGAGAAGGAACCTGATAATTTGTCGATGAAGAAGGGGATGCCTTGGGCATCCCCAAGCTTAGACGCTTGAGTCTTCTTAGAATATGCAGGGGTGAACCACCGGGGCATCCCCAAGCTTAGAGCTTTCACTCTCCTTGATCATAGTATATCATCCTCCTCTCTTGACCCTTGAAAACTTCTTCCACACCAAACTTTAAGCAAACTCATTAGAGGGTTAGTGCATGATAAAAATTCACATGTTCAGAGGTGACACAATCATTCTTAACACTTCTGAACATTGCATAAAGCTACTGGACATTAATGGATCAAAGAAATTCATCCAACATAGCAAAAGAGGCAATGCGAAATAAAAGGCAGAATCTGTCAAAACAGAACAGTCCGTAAAGATGGATTTTATTAGACCACCAGACTTGCTCAAATGAAAATGCTCAAATTGAATGAAAGTTGCGTACATATCTGAGGATCACTCACGTAAATTGGCATAATTTTCTGAGTTACCTACAGAGAATTAGACCCAGATTCGTGACAGCAAAGAAATCTGCTTTCACGCAGTAATCCAAATCTAGTACTTACTTTACTATCAAAGACTTTACTTGGCACAACAAAACATAAAACTAAGATAATGAGAGGTTGCTACAGTAGTAAACAACTTCCAAGACACAAATATAAAACAAATTACTGTAGCAAAATAACACATGGGTTATCTCCCAAGAAGTTCTTTCTTTATAGCCGTTAAGATGGGCTCAACAGTTTTAATGATGCACTCGCAAGAAATAGTATTTGAAGCAAAAGAGAGCATCAAGAGGCAAATTCAAAACAAATTTAAGTCTAACATGCTTCCTATGCATAGGAATCTTGTAAATAAACAAGTTCATGAAGAGCAAAGTAACAAGCATAAGAAGATAAAACAAGTGTAGCATCAAAAAATTTAGCACATAGAGAGGCATTTTAGTAACATGAAAATTTCTACAACCATAATTTCCTCTCTCATAATAACTTTCAGTAGCAACATGAGCAAACTCAACAATATAACTATCACATAAAGCATTCTTATCATGAGTCTCATGCATAAAATTATTACTCTCCACATAAGCATAATCAATTTTATTGGTTGTAGTGGGAGCAAATTCAACAAAGTAGCTATCATTATTATTCTCATCAAGTGTAGGAGGCATAGTATAATCACAATAAAATTTACTCTCCATAGTAGGTTGTACCAAAAGACCACTATTATAATCATCATGCATAGGAGGCAAAGTATCATCAAAGAAAAATTTCTCCTCAATGCTTGGGGGACTAAAAATATCATGAAAACCAGCTTCCCCAAGCTTAGAACTTTCTATATCATTATCAACAATGGTGTTCAAAGCGTTCATACTAATATTACTACCAGCATGCAAATAAGATTTCATAGGTTTTTTAATTTTCGCATCAAACAATCCATGTTTTAAATCAGGAAATAGAATAAGAATCTCATTGTTGTCCATTATGCCAAACTAGTGTAAACAAGAAACAAAAAGATGCAATTGCAGGATCTAAAGGAAATAGCTTCGAGCACAAACACAATGGCGCCAGAAAAGTACTTTACCTAGAACCGGAGTATGAGTGCCTTTTACCTTTCCTCCCCGGCAACGGCGCCAGAAAATAGCTTGGCGCGTAGTTGACGAGGGAGGAAAAGTGCTTAGTTGCCGGGCTTGCCAATGTGTGAGTGCCGTTTACCTTCCCTCCCCAAGCAACGGCGCCGTGAAAATAGCTTGATGTCTACGGGAGCTTCTATTCTTGTAGACAGTGTTGGGCCTCCAAGAGCAGAGGTTTGTAGAACAGCAGCAAGTTTCCCTTAAGTGGATCACCCAAGGTTTATCGATCTCGGGGAGGAAGAGGTCAAAGATATCCCTCTCATGCAACCCCGCAACCACAAAGCAAGAAGTCTCTTGTGTCCCCAACACACCTAATAGGTGCACTAGTTCGGCGAAGAGATAGTGAAATACAGGTGGTATGAATAAGTAGTAGCAACAACACCGAAAAAGTGCTTTGCCCCGGGACAGGTAAACAAGCAGTAGTAACGCAGACGTAGTAACGCAGCGATAGTAACGCAAGAAAACAAGTAAACAAGCAAGCGATAGCGATATTTAGGAACAAGGCCTAGGGATTACACTTTCACTAGTGGACACTCTCAACATTGATCACATAACGGAATAGATAAATGCATACTCTACACTTTTGTTGGATGATGAACACATTGCGTAGGATTACACGAACCCTCAATGCCGGAGTTAACAAGCTCCACAATAATGCTCATATTTTAGTAACCTTTAGTGTAAGATAGATCAAAAGACTAAACCAAGTACTAACATAGCATGCACACTCGTCACCTTCATGCATATGTAGGAGGAATAGATCACATCAATATTATCATAGCAATAGTTAACTTCGCAATCTACAAGAGATCATGATCATAGCATAAACCAAGTACTAACACGGTGCACACACTGTCACCTTTGCACACGTGCAGGAGGAATAAAACTACTTTAATAACACATCACTAGAGTAGCACATAGATAAATTGTGATACAAACATATTGCAATCATAAAGAGATATAAATAAGCACCTCACTATGCCATTCAACAGTGAATAAGTATTCTGTGAAATCTAGCCTAAGAGACCCACACGGTGCACACACTGTCACCTTTACACACGTGGGACAAGGAGTCTCCGGAGATCACATAAGTAAAACTCACTTGACTAGCATAATGACATCTAGATTACAAGCATCATCATATGAATCTCAATCATGTAAGGCAGCTCATGAGATTATTGTATTGAAGCACATAGGAGAGAGATGAACCACATAGCTACCGGTACAGCCCCGAGCCTCGATGGAGAACTACTCCCTCCTCATGGGAGCAAGCAGCGGTGATGAAGATGGCGGTGGAGATGGCAGCGGTGTCGATGGAGAAGCCTTCCGGGGGCACTTCCCCGCTCCGGCAGGGTGCCGGAACAGAGACTCCTGTCCCCCAGATCTTGGCTTCGCGATGGCGGCGGCTCTGGAAGGTTTTCCGTATCGTGGTTTTTCGCATCAGGGTTTTCGCGACGGAGGCTTTATATAGGCGAAGAGGCGGCGCAGGAGGGTCGAAGGGGTGGCGACACTATAGGGCGGCGCGGCCAGGGCCTGGGCCGCGCCGGCCTATGGTCTGGGGGCCCAGTGCCCCCCCTCTGGTCCTTCTCGTGTGTTCTGGATGCTTCCGGTGAAAATAGGAACCCGGGTCTTGATTTCGTCCGATTCCGAGAATATTTCCTTACTAGGATTTCTGAAACCAAAAACAGCAGAAACAACAGAATCGGCACTTCGGCACCTTGTTAATAGGTTAGTTCCAGAAAATGCACGAATATGACATAAAGTGTGCATAAAACATGTAGGTATCATCAATAATATGGCATAGAACATAAGAAATTATCGATACGTCGGAGACGTATCACCAACCATATCGA
>NC_061508.1:3773991-3801721 GCF_022539505.1 Lolium rigidum | reverse complement strand
TTAGGAGACACTAGTAGAAAAAAGGCCTTTTGTCCAGCACCCTGGGAGCTTTAGTCCCGGTTTAAAAATGAACCGGGATTAATGGGGGACATTGGTCCCGGTTCATCGTGGAAACCCTTTAGTCCCGGTTCGTTTGGACCCTTTAGTCCTGGTTCGTAATACCAACCGGGTCCCGGTTCGTTTTACCAACCGGGACTAAAAGTATTTTTGGTTTTTTTGCTCCCCATGCACCTCCACCCCACCTAGATCGCCTTTTTTAGCTCTTTAAAATATAAAAGAAAATGATAGAAAAATTCAAAAAATAAATCTTTTGAGATTCATGTATGTTACGCAACTTACTATTAGTGAAAATTGACAAATTTGAATTTTGACTTTTTTGCATAAAAAGTTTAGAAAAATGTAAAACGGCATTAACTTTTGCATACGACGTCAGAAAAAAGCGTATAATATATCCAAATGATCGTAGGAAAAAGTTACATCCGAATTCACCCGGGTTTACCCGGTTAGACAATTTTTAGATTCTAAAAATTCCAAATGAAAATATGAAAGTAGGAAGATTTTAGTTTTTGCCAGAAAGTCAGAATTTTATATTTTTTAAATTAAAAACTGCATCCTATTCATTAACCATGTTAGCCAATTTTTAGATTCTCAAATTTTTAGGTTTGGTAAAAAAATTAAAAATTAAAAAAACAATTATAATACATATTAAACCGTTCATATTTAAAAGAATTTAAAATTATAATACAATTATATTATAATACAATTATATTACAAGAAATTATAATCCAAGATTATTATATCATTAGTTTTGTTTATTAAAAGAATTGTTTGGAATTCAAACAATAAAAAAGTGTGACATCGACCAACATGTTAATAGGATTGATATGATACTACTATCAACAACATACGCGCGAAGCACTTGGGAATCAAGATGGGAAAGGAACTTGAAAGTTAAACGTGCTAGTGCTGGAGTAGTGGGAGGATGGGTGACCGAGCAGGAAGTTAGAAGTTTGACCACGGGTAAGTAATTTGACTAGAGATTAAGTGTAGTTAGAGACTAATTGAAATACTAAAAATTCTGAAAAAAATAGAAAAAAAGGGAGCAAAAATAATGAGGTTAACAAAAATGGATAATTTTTTTTAATGAAATAGCCTTTAGTCCCGGTTGGTGTTACAAACCGGGACTAAAGTTCATTTTCCTCGATGCTGGCGAGACCTTTAGTCCCTGTTTGTTTTACAACCGAGACTAAAGGAGAGGGCCTTTAGTCCCGACTGATTAGTCCCGGTTGCAAATCCGGGACTAAAGGCCTTATTAACCGGGACTATAGGCCCTTTTCTACTAGTGAGATAAAGGTAACCTTTTTAAGTGAGCCACAATATGAATACACATAAATCATGCTAGAGGGGGTGATATTTGTACTTTGTAGAATAATCTCCAAACAAATAACATATCAAGTGACGAGAATAGCATTTTCAGAACATATAGGTTCCACAAAACCAGTGGCGGAGGACAAAGTAAAAAAAAAATAGTGTGGTGGAACTGGTTTTGTGGATTGACGAGTATACACAAAGTTGAATTAGGTCCGATGTGATAAGAATGTGTCGGAAGATTCTGTAACTTCAGTCAGAGTGTCAATACAAGTGAATACTCAAAGATTAATTGTTTTTTCCTCTACATTTAGTTTGTGTGGTTGGCTTGCACTTTACATGACATGACATGACTATTTTACATTTTGTTCCACCCTAGATAAAGATGTTGGAGGGATTCGCTGCAGGGGAAACCCACATATGGAGATTAGAGGGAAGAGTCCCTTTTTAGGTTTGCCGGACCCTACCCTTTTTAGGTTTGCAATACTCTCACATCTTCATCCAAACATCACTTATGAATTCTTGATCACATTTTTTCGCAGCCCCTCCTTTTCCACATCATTACTTAAATTTCAGTATAACTAGCTAGAATCACCACAATATCAGTATTTCTATCCCGATTGCCCAAGTGTTACATAAGGAAGCGAGGTTACGTTCATTTCATCGTTTCCCTCTAGACCCATAGTTCCACCCTCTGGTTAAAATAGTGAGCTATAGCATATAGCTGCGGCGATTTCTGAAGCTACAAAAGACTATAGCCGGACTATGGCGGGCTGAGCCCATATAGCCGATTTGCTAAATAATGGCAGCATATAATCTCTCCTACTTAAAAAAGGGGGAATGAGTTCCGTCATCAGGCGATATACATCGTCCGTCGTCGCTTCGTTGCGCCTTTCCCGAACAAATCTTCTCCCCGATTGGATGGGACCATCCGGAAGCAGGAACCCCTCCCGCAGTCCTTGGTCGTCACTCGCATGCTCCCCACAGATCTCGCGCTCGCCATTCTTGCAGCGCCCCTATCCTCCCTCTCCACCGTCACCTCTCTCTACCGACGCCCAGATGAGCGCTCTCAGCCGCCGCCATCCGTTCGCCGTCCTTTACACCTCCCTATCTCCGCCGTCCGCCCAGATGAGAGCTCACATCCTGCCCTGCATACCCCGTGGCATCCCTACCAATCCCGCCGACTACCAGCCGCCGCGAATCACAACGACCGGTGGCGGCGGCAGCGTGACACGAACAACACCTGCAGTAGCGGCTGCATTGGATAGTGCTCCCCGATCCAGGCAAGGGAAGCTTCCTGAGCGACGGGATCCTCCTCAACCGTGGTCAGATCTGCCTCACATTTCAGAACATAGTTTTAAAAACCGGACCGGCGACTGAACCGGTGAGGCTATTGGTTTAGGTTTTTACCGGTTGGACCGCTGGTTCATCGGTTCACTGTCTGGTTTTTTAAGGTATAGAGTAATCTATTTTTTACTTATATAAACATGCTGCTATAAATAAATAACTAGATATGCAAAAATATTTAAACTTCCAATTTAACATAACAATTCACATAATAACATAACAAAGTAGCCGGCAGTTGAGCACCAACTTGCATGTATGTATGCAATTTAGCATGCAGCAAAGCTGCAAAGCAGCAATTTAGCAAGCAGCTTGATGCGCATGTATGCCATGCAGCGCAACAAAATAAAGTCCATTAGGAGTTCTGGCTATTTTTGGGTAATACCGTGAAGTTTATGTACAAAACGAACTCATGTACACCGATCTACATCAAGCAATGTAGCTCAGCTGGTCAGCGGCAGGGTAGTCACAGACCCAGGTTCGACTCCCTGTCCAATCGTTTAATTTTTCGCGCCTGCTAATATGTCCAGCGGTCAGACCGGCGATCTGATTAGCTGGTTTTCGTCTGAAACCGCCGGTTCAGCCGCGGTTTGACCGGTTTTCACCGGGTCACATGCGCGAACGGTCTTCTGCGCTAAACAGACCAGCAGGGGCGCTGGTTCCGGTTTTTTCCGGTTCAACCGGCGGTCCGGTCCGGTTTTTAAAACTATGTTTCAGAATCGACCTCCCCTAAGCCAGGCACTCAACCATAGCAAACGTGATTTGTTAGTAGCTGCCACCGACTGCATGCTGGCCCTCGCGCATAACGAGTTAACGACCTCATCATGTGCGCGCCCGTAGGACGTAGGTAGCTTCTTCGTCAGAAGGTGCAGCGGGTTCCCCCATCTACTCTTTCTCAACTACGCCAACACCCTCTGAATGATCCATTATTGATTGCCACAACAGCATTGTATGTATTGCCAGTGGCGGAGCCAGAGAAATAAAACTGTGATGTCAAGTATATTAAATCTCTAAATCTTTTTTATTTCCTAAATTTATGCATCAATTTTTGTGTGCCTTTTAAGATTTTGCTCAAAACCAGACTTAAGTACTTAACGTGGCTCCGCCACTGTGTATTGCTATGTGCACTCGCCAAGCTTGTCGAGGCGGCAGTGGCACACTCATGGTTTAGATTGTACGGATTCTGTGCAACTGTGCGGAGGGGGTGGCAGGGAGTCAGGGATGACTCCAATCATGTTTACATGCTCGGGTTCCCCTCATCCCACGCTTATGAGCAGCTCTTTGCAGCCTGAAACACACCTAGGTAGATTACAGATGGTGTTGACTAGCTACCAGCCATCTTCTCCACCACTCGTGAGGACGTAAGCAAAAACATTAGTTTCTTTCACTCAGGATTTGCATATAATTGGGTGAAATAACCGTGAGATCAACCGGTTTTTAGAGTGCTTACGCCCCTGATAAAATTATGAAGAGGTAGATATACAGCCATTGACAATACTTCTGTGCACAAGACAACTGACGAAATGCTCAGGTGAAGTTTTGAGGAGCACATCAAAACACTACGCCATTATGTCAGAAATTCATGGTGTGTTCATTGATATGATAGTGTCATCTTTGCATTTACGGAAGTTTCATGGATTAATGTTGTGGTTTCGTGAATTCATGTTGTAGTGGTTGATAAGATAGTGTCACTTTTGCATCTAAAGAAATTCCGTGAGTAATCCCTTTCTCTTACTATTTCAAATTGTTAATTGGAATGTCATTTTTTATTCAGAAAATTTGTATCCTCAATTCAAGTACATCTTTCTATGTCTGACTGGATTATTCACTTGGAAATAGAATCAATTGTTTACAATTGCATTTGCACAGTTGATTTGTTGAAAATGCAATAGATAGTATGAGGGATGGTTTCTAACAATTAGCTTCCATTGAGTTTGAGTAACATGTCTTTGGATCTAACGAAGTCTTCAGGTTGTTCCGAAAAGAATACATGGCTGTAGCATCCATGTCAGATTTTCCCTATCTACTTGAGAGCAGACCATGCTTGTACACAGGAGAATAACAAGCTTTGAGGTACGGTTTTAAATTGTTCCTGAGGCAACCTAAAACTGAAGTTCGAGATGAATTATATCTTAGCTCACATTGAATATTTTAGAAAGCCTTGCTGATGACACTGAATATTTAACCTTCTATTCCGATAGCCTCATTGTCTGTTATGTTTTCGTATTCAAATCCTTGCTGAACTAGCAATAACACCAGGCTTCTTTTTTTTTGCTAAAAAACTACATCTTTGTTTAGATTCTTTTGTTAATGATATTTTCCTGCTTACTTTTAATCATTGGTGTAGAAAAAGTTCCAGTATTACACATCTCAAGCTTCTTCCGAATATTCCGAATCGTGCTCATTTATTATGTTCTTGATGATTATTATATTATAAATAATTGCTGCTGTGATATACACATCTCAGTGAACTGGCACTCAAATGAAGAAATATGGTATTTTAAGCTCATGAAATTAATGGCTAAACAAATAGTTTTTTCTCACTTGTACAACCTAACAATCTTCTATTCCGCATAGCCTCATTGCATGTTATGTTTTCATATTCTAATCTTTGCAGAACTTGCAATAACACTAGGGGTTTTCTTTTGCTAAAGAAAACTACAGCTTTATTTATCCTCTTCTGTTAATGTTATTTGCCCGCTTTGTACTTGTGATCATTAGTGTAGAAAAGTCCCAGTATTACACATCTCAAACATCTACCGGATATTCCAAATCATAATCATTTATCATGTTCTTGATGATTAGGTCATAAATATTTTCTGTTGCGATATACACATCTCGGTGAACTGGTACCGAAATGAAGAAATATGGTAGTTCAAGTTCATGAAATTAATGGAAAAACAAATTGTTTTTTCTCACTTGTAGAACCTAACAGACAGGGAATGCCAGTTTTGTACTTTGATCAATTCTGCGATCTATGGTCAACTCAGTTTAGAACCTACAATTTGCAATCCTGTGGCTGGATTTTCCTTATTTGTTTGCGAAGCGCGTTTGGTTCATAGCTGACATATCTGTTTGCTTTCTAACAGCCGATGAGACTCCTCACCTGCTGACGCTTGCCTGAATTTTCCATCAACCCGCGCATAGCAACTTATTATTTAGCATGCCTGGCACTGACAAGTTTTACGAGAATTACGAGGTCTGGAAGATTTTGTTTTACCAGTAGACAGAAAATAGTGAGCCCATAGAGAAACAGAAAGAGTCACACATGTGGTGATTGAATGATGTTGTAACAATGTATTTGCATTTACCTTAATGTTGCTGCTAATTCTTATTTCTAATAAAATGGGATTAATTAATTAATCAAATGCCTCATTCTGAATTGTTGGTATTTCAACCTGTATTGGTAGATTTATTTCACAATTTGTACGGCATTGCAACTATTTTCTATTATCTATTGGTGATGTTAATTCGAGTAAATAGCTTAATGATTTCTCTTACTTTGGATAAACTATATATTCATTTCTGTTGGTGGTGTTCATTCACAAAATACATATGCAAGATTATTAACATTTTTTATTCTATGTATTTCTTGATGTGAAGCATCAAATTCGGGAAAGTGATATTTCCTATGGGATATCATACTTATGTGCATTGATATTTTTTAAAATACTATGGTTGATCAAGTCTGCAATCTCACCAGGGATATATTTAATTTTGAAAAAAAATGCTATGCGGATATTTCTTAATGGGATATCATACTTATATACGAGTACTTTAACTTCTGAAAGTTGTATTATTTTGTTGTTTTTGGAATCTCACAAGCTCTTCAAGTATGAGTTTGCAAATTTGTCAACTACTAGACATGAAAATTAAGAATAGTAAAAAATAGTGCATTTTGTTTACCAAGCTGCACTACATTACTAGCAGGAAGAAGTTGGCAGTCATCACTTCTATGCGAAAACATTTTAAAATAATAATTATTTTGTGTACATATTATTTGTATTGGTTCATTAGTCGATGTGGGTGCACAGATGAGCAAAGTTCAGTGTCAAAGATTCCTCCTTCGGAGGTGCACGAGTTTTGCGGATTTGAGGTTTCTTTTACAGCGGCAGGGGAGAAGCATGGAAAAGACGGATTCTACGGTTGTAGGGGTGATTGTGATGAACTTTATTGGATTCATGCTTGATAAAAACATCAATGAGTTTCATAGTAAATTTAGGAAGAGGACAACAGTGAATAGTTAGAAGAGGAAGTAGCACGTTTTGTTCTATGCCATCACACTTTTTTAGAGCTTGGAGGACATTGAATCACCAAACTGTTGAGAGATAAGAAAAATGGTTATCACCTTAGGACCTAAGAAGATAAGTTTGCATTGAAGAAATTTTAGCTCGGTAGAGTGTGGATAAGTGTTTGGATCCAGGTTATGTCCTCCCTAAGAATAAACATTAGAGAAAGCTCTAGGGACTATTTGTTTATGTTTAATGACATGTAATAATGTTACATCTCATATTTCATCTAGCAAATGTTTATCACACATGTTGATGAATTGTAATGATCATTTATTAATTTTAAAAAAATGATCATTTATTATAATTTCAACGTATTTTGTATTTTAAAATTGCTAATCCGTGGCGAAGCACGGGCATTTAACTAGTTGTATATAATATATACATCAATAATTCACATATACATAACATAGTAACATAGTCACATAAGAGATGCACATAACCAAAACATAGTACACAAATAGTTACATAAGGGATATTTTGTGGCTAGGTTTAGCCGCGTGAAGATTTTGTCAGAGAACTGGACCGCTCTTAAAAATTTTAGGCCCGTTGAGCGGGAAGATATCCGCTATTGGGCTAAATAACTATAGTCGGGCTATTAGCAGCTATTTTTATTTTAACCTTTGAAGGCTCAAGTCGTAGCCGCATGCCTCACGAAAGGCTACAGTCAAGCTATAGCGGGATATTTTAAATAGAGATTCCACCCCGACAGTATTTTAATGGAGCAGCCGGGGCTGGCAGCAATCTGACCTAACCAACCGACTAATAATCCCTGCCGTCAAGATGCCTTCATGCATGGTTGATTGTAATCTGAATCTACCACGGCCACTAAACAAACTTGTATCAGGAAGAGGAGAAAATAAGGTTAGGGTTTGCAGACCTAGGGACGAGAGCCAGAGCAGCGGATGTCAGCGACGAGGGCTCGGCCTCCTCCGGCGGGATCGCACCTCCCTCCATGAACGCGGCACGCCTGCCTGTGTCTTGCAGAGCAGGCTGCTGCGCCGCGACGCGTTTCTTCGTCGGACGCGTCGGCGACGAAGAGAGATGGAGGAAGAGTCGGCGGCGGAGCTGGTCGATTCGTGTACGTGCGCCTGTTAAATATTTTGTCGTAGGGTTTTCTGCTAGACACGGCCCAGCCGAGCTTGCCCAGTAATCGCTAGGCCCGTTTTCGATTTTCTGCTTCGACGAAAAGAAAACGAATCCCCTTCTTGGCAACCGATCGCTCGAGCGAGCGAATCTTGTCGGCGCGGAGCGCTCGCGCGGACGCGCGAAGGCAATTCCCTTTTCGCCGCGTCACGCGTGTCACGCTCGTTTCTATTTTTGGTAACCGATCGACTTTCCCTTTTCGGCCCGTCGTTTTCGAATTATTTCGAATCGATTTGGGGTTCGCCTCCTTCCGCCCGTTATCCTCTCTCCCCTGTTCTCGTCTCATTCAGCCCTGACGGAGAGGGCGACGGCGACGGCGACGGCGGAGTCGACGCTCCGGTTCCTCGTGTCTAGTGCGCGACCTAGATTTCTCCTGCCGTCGCTTCACTAGCAAGCTCCAGTCGAGTTCGGCGCTGTAAGGTTAGTATTCCAACTGGATCTAGTGGGGAGATCTAGGTCTCGCCGGCCGGTTTGTTTGTCCGGCGAGGGATTGTTTTCCACCGTGGAGTTCCGGCGATTGATTGTTCCGGCGAGGGTTTGTCTTTTTGGGTGGATTTTGTTCTCCGCCTAGGTTCCTGATTCGTTCCTCGGTTCACAAACCTACGTTATCCGGGTCTCGTCGGCCGGTATTGTTTTGTGCGGCGAGGGATTGTTTTCCACCGTGGTGTTCCGGCGATGGATTGTTCCGGCGAGGGTTTGTCTTTTTGGGTGGATTTTGTTCTCCGCCTAGGTTCCTGATTCGTTCCTCGGTTCACAAACCTCCGTTATCTGGGTCTCGTCGGCCGGTATTGTTTTGTGCGGCGAGGGATTGTTCCACCTTGGATTATTTTTTCGATGGGATTTTTGGTTTTGTCCGGCGAGGGATTGTTCCGGCGAGGGTTTTTTTGGGTGTGTTTTGTTCTTCGCCTAGGTTCCTGCTTCGTACCTCGTTTTTTCTCAAATCTCTGTTATGGGATCGGCTGTAAATTGCGTTTTCACTTATTTCAATGTTCATTGTAGTTCGATTTTTGGCCTGTTGCACTTGTTTTTGTCCACAATTTCTATGGTAATTGTAGCAGGAGAAAGCAGAGATCATGCGACTTGTTTTTCTAGGTGTTCACAAATCCCTGTTATGGGGTTTGTTTTACCAACCCACTTACTCACTCTTCATCAACTAGTATCTCAACGTTTAACCAATATATACATTCTGAAGTTACCAACCTCTTTTTTCCCCTGTTATGGGGTTTGTTTTACCAACCCACTTACTCACTCTTCATCAACTAGTATCTCAACGTTTAACCAATATATACATTCTGAAGTTACCAACCTCTTTTTTTCCCCTGTTATGGTAATTGATTTTACTAAGAGTTTCTCATTATCATGGCATCTGTTTTTGTATTGCAGCGTTGTTGTTTCGATGGCGGGCAGCAAGAAACAAGGTGGTGATCATCTAGGTGTTCGCAAAATGCCCAATGCTAGTGAGCGCGCTAGGAATCGGGCGTCTCCTCTTCCTGTTGTCAGGTTATATGAACATCTAAGTTCTGATCAGAAGAACTCGATTGGGGATATGGATCTTGGTTCAATGCTTGACATCAAGTGCCATGTTCTTCACAATCCATTGATAAGCTGGCTCGCTCCTTTGTATGATAGTCATTCCCGAGAGTTTGTCATTCAAGGGCGTGGTAGAATCCCTCTCAATGCTGATTCCATTTACCGTACACTCGGTCTTCCGCGGGGGGATATTCCTGTTGTGTATGCAATGGATTCTGTCATAGAGGCTCGTCTAGGTCCTTTGTTATTTCCTGGCCATAGCAGCACGCCGAAGATTACTGGTCTGTTCACAATGCTGTCGAGAGATGACTCGGTATGATGACATTTTCAAGCAAGTTTGGATGATGTATCTTGTTTGTACTTTGCTTGCACCAACAACGTCTAACAAAGTCAGCAACGAGATGTTATCCTATACTTGGTATATGTGTTATCCTCTAGTTTTTAAAAAATCATTCAATTTTTTTATCAATATATGTGAACAATCATTTTTTACGCGGTGTTTACATTATTTTTTGTAGGACAACATTAGCAATGTCGGGAACATGAACCTTTGTCGGTTTGTGTGCGACAGATTGCATGATGAGCTTTGTCTTGGGAAGCCTTCGGAGGCTGCCTGTTCCATATTCGATTCTCGTATGTTGACTCTTTGGATATTAGCTCTCTTAACCTTGACCTTCCAGATGGTAGATTTGTTGCTAATATATGGTCAAAGAAAGATGTTGATACTGTGCTTGATGCTGACTTGAAAAGGGATGGATCTGGTTATGGGAATCTCGAGGTTAGTTAATCTTTTTTGTGTTTCTCATGTTATGACATGAACTTTTTGTGGTCGATTTTGTGCAAGCTGATGCATTTTTTGTTTTTGTCTTGTCACTAATATCAGTTGAAGCCACACCTTGCTATAAATTTCAACTTGTTTGGAGGTGCAGCTAGCTTTGAAAGATGGGTTGAAACCAATACTGCACCTAACTGCCCGAAAAATGTATGATACAGTGATAAGTTTTTAATTTTTAGTTTTTAGTTTTTCAATTTTGTATGGTACCATTACATTTTTTTAGTATATCTCTTTTTTTTAAATGAATTTTAACCTTTTTCATTTTTTGTGTGTTGTTTTTTGATGTAGCGTAAAGACAAGGTTTCTAGATTAATGGGTGAGTTTGCGTACGGTCTCAACTGGTCTAATGAGTAAGCTTGTGCAAGGTTTGACTGAGGTTGATGATGACGAAGTTGTGTATACTTGCAAAATCTGATAAGACATTACGCTCTCAAATCGTTGCCTCTCGTTCATCGCATGATGGAGGTGCTGCAAACACAACCTCTCCTATTGCGCAATCAACTTATGATCGTCCTGATAAGATTGTAGGGAAATCACCAATACGCCGTCTCAAGAATGTGCCTTGCAACCAAAGTGCTGATGCTACAGATGTTGGGGGGGATGTGCCTTGCAAGCAGATTGCTGATGTTACAGATGTCGGAGGGGATGTCCTTTGCAACCAGAGTGCTGATGCTACAGATGTCGGAGGTGCTATTACTGCTGATCCATTGAATGTTGTTGATTCCGTTTCATCACCTGTCTACGAGCAAACTAATGTTCGGCCGAGGCCCGTGTTGTTGAGCAAACTCGTGTTACCGAGTTCTGCTGCAAAAGCCGCTTGTGGTGCCAAAGCGCCATGTCAAAGCGATAAGGTACCTGTTGTCAACTTCGGTGACAATATGTCGACGGCGAGAGTTATCATTCGACAATGACAGGTGATTATGTTGATGAAGCCGTTGCTGATCGCTTTGTTATTCAAAGCGGACGTCATGTGGATGTAGGTGAGCATGGTGATACCGTGTTGTCGGAATGTGCGGGAGTGCCAAGCCGGACAACTCTTTACGGTGTTGCGACAGTTGTTCCGGTGTTTCTCCTCAAGCTGGTTTCCACCGGTGTACCCATGGATATTGATTGTCTTGTTGCGGAACCATCGATGCTGATGCTCTAGTACGTTTTATGGAAGCCGATATCACTTGTTGCATCGACGAGATAATAGGATTGTGTTTCGGGGTCTTGAAAATCTTGCGGACAATCTGTTGCTATGCATATTGATGGTGTTGTTGATGAGCGAGATTTAGATATTGGGAAGCAAGTTTTATACGAAACAAATGAAGCTGATCTTCTTCGTGCCAAAGATGCCGGTGCTGATGGTGCTTGTCATTTGCATCGGTACGAAGTCGAGCGGATTCGAGTTCTAGCCTTGAGGTTGCTGTAATGAATGAAGGCAATGTGAAAGGATTATCCGATGGTTATGATGTTGTCGGTGAGACAATCAACGAAGTCGTGAATGATTTGAAAAGGAGTAGGTGTGCTCTCGATGCCTACGAAGCGAAACGTACTTGTGTTGTACGCGAGGATAGTTACGTTAATCCTGTACAGAATGAACCGTCATCTGCTCCTAAGAAGAAGCCCAATGTGAGAGGCAGAAGGTATTTTTGATCGACCCCGTTTGAAGTTACTTACCAATGTATTTCATGTGTAGCTATCAACATTTATGTCGTTTCATTTTCTTACATTTTTTCGCTGTAAATGTATTCATGTCTTTTTCTTTTTTGCTCTTTTTTTGTATTTCGTGTAATTTTACCAAATACCATCTCATGAACTTACCAATGCCTTTTTACGGTAGTTATCAAAACGCTGGTTGTATTTGCATGACATAGTATGTTTTTATACTTCATCTGTTTTTCTAGTTTTTTCTAATAATTTTAAGTTTCTTTGCTTTTTCACGAGCAAAGTCTGTTTATAAAAGTCAGGTTGCTACAAGATCTTCACCACGACGAGCTCCTAGAGGTACTTCTTCGAGTGTTGCTGATAACGTTGCGATTAAATCAAAAGTGTATACTTTGAAAGACCGTCTTGAAGGCTCAACAAAAATTCAAGACTTCTTGGAACATCTATCGTAGTTGAAGCTGGTAGTCGGATTTTATCGAGAGGTTGTTTACGAGGATGCTGTTTTCTCTTCCAAGTCTACAAGTGAAACTGTTCCAACGGGAAAAGAATATGCACATGAGGATCCGAGTTCAAGTTAGCTTTGCAAGCTGGTAGCCAGATTTCAGCGGTTGGTGGTTACGATGTGGTTGTCCCTTCTAAGTCTACAAGTGAAATTGTTCAAACGAGAAAAGAATCTCCACACGAGGAACCACTTGAAGTTAGCTTTGCAAGCTGGTACCCGAGGTTTCAGCGAGAGGTTGGTTACGATGTGGTTGTTCCTTTTAAGTCTTCAATTGAAATCGTCCCAACGGGACAAGAATCGCACATGAGGAACCGAGTTGAAGTTAGCTTTGCACCTCAAGATTCTGGTACCATTGTTACAAATCAGATGGCTGATCCTGTTGGCGATGTTGACCATCATGCATGCGCTTCTCTTTGGAACAAGCTGTTGTTGTTGCTCGTGATCTTGAACAAAATGCAACGGCTTCTCCACAAGGTATTTGCTCTCTCTTGTTTTTTTCGTTGTATCGGTTTATGTTTTTTGTATTCATTGTTTTTTCATTCTTTCATTGTTTGTTTGACTTAGTATGAAACATTTTTTAAATCAGATCAAACTGTTACTGTTGTTAAGAGAGCTAAATTTGTTGCTGCTGATGGCAAGCTGAGTCTCACTCCTGGCATCCCTATAGATCTGTCTGCTTATCATGTGTCTGTTGTAAATACATCTGCGTCTGATAAAAGCGCTTCTCCATCTGGTAATATGATTTTTTGTTTTGTGCTTTTTTTTATTGCTTTTTTTTTTTGTCACGCTGCTGCTCACAATATCATTGTTTTTGCGCGAGAGGCATTAGGAAATGCTGATGGTCATGATTCTACCATTTCGCGGATGTTGTTAAAGAATCGAAGCTGCAAATGTGTCATCTATCCCTCCTACTGGTTAGATCACTTTTTCTATCTTTTTGTGTTTTATTTTTACAGTTTTTACTTTCTTTTTATTTTTCATGTTCTTTCTGTTTTTCACTCAACCTTTTTTTACTTATTACATGTTTTCTGTGCATGTCTTGTTCCATCAATTCATCTACGCCCGTTCCGCGTATTATCTCCCACTTGTAATCTATATATGCGGAATGCGTACCATCAGGGCAAGTAAATGCAAGTATCCGTAATACGTTTTCAAGGAACAAGAGAGGGAGGAAGAAGAAGAATTAATTGCTATTTTTACAAAACCTGCCTTTTTTATGTATCATTTGGGGTGTGGCGAAGTGATGGTGCTGTTGAGTTGGTCGATGTATTAACTTTTTATTTTATTTTATATGGGTGAACAATATCACTGTATGAACGCTATGTAATTTTATCCCTGTTTATATGTAATGGATGATTTTACCTTTTTTGTTATGAATAATATCGATCTGTGTGAGTGAGTGCTTGTTTGTTTTTTCTTCCCTATCTCTTTTATTTTTTTTGGACCTTTTTCTTTTTTCTTTTTATACCTTCATTTTTGTGTTTTTATTTGTGGCTACATGTGCGGTGATGTTTATTTTTGTCAATGAAGACGGAGGTGCAACTGACTTTCAAGAACATTGTTTTGATGACTCTGTAGACGGATTGCATCTCGTAATTGCCACCGAAATCAGTAACAATGAAGCTGGTATGTCCTACTCTATCTTAGTAGTTAAGTTTTTCATATAGAATATCATGTCCTTGTTTTTTTACATTTTGTTATTAACTTTCTAATTATCCTTTTTTTGATTTTCTCGAGATGATTTGGAGGTCCTTTATATTACTCCAGCTTTGCCGAGTGCTCGTTCATAATTTACTGTTGCCGGTAGAACTCCAAGGACCGAGGCTACGCATGGAAAGGGTCGTTCTTCCTTCGAAGTTCATGCTACCTCCATACAATCGAGTAACTTGCACCGATGAGCAAGAATTATTGTACCGGCAAGTTATAAAGCACAACGACGACTCTCAACACTCAAAAATAAAACGAGTATGTCGGGTTTCTCATGTATACGCAATGGTGTTCTTTTTAGATAATTCATTACTTTTTAGCAACTTAGTTTGATCATGTATTCCTTTTTACGGCAGATCAAGGTTTTTGATGATTGACCCTATGTGGGTTTCCACTCGGTGACTTAGCTAGTAGCGTTATGCCTTACGGAGAGCTGTCAACAACGGTTGCCGAAATTGGAATTCGTTGTTCTTCGGGTTGATTGTCCGAAGAAGAAGATAATTTTCCCATGGATAGTAGCTTGTTTATTTGCTTGAAAGAAGATTTAATTCAAGAATACTTGCGAAACATTTCAGGATGGATGATAAGTATAAACTTAGTCACCAAAATCTGGTAAACTTTTTTTCGTGTTTTTATGTTTTTTCGATTTGTGTTACTTGTGAACATTTTATTTTTTAATGTTTCTCCGACCCTTTGTTTTTATCTTTTCTTTTTTTTGTTTTGTTTCGAGTTGTGTTTTGGTGTCCTTCGGAATCTTGGAACGAGAAAAGAAGCCATGTGGTCATTGGTATTCATTGTTCTTGAATTTTGAGAAAAAAAGGTTTGAAGTTCTTGATTACGCGCGTGGTCTCGATGATGAATCGCTCATTAATCATTCTAGTGATCTAGTCGATGCTATCAAGTGCATGTATCGTATAAATTACTCTAGTTCATCAAAACAGATTGATGACTATGAGTTGGTTTTCATTGAAGCTCCTAAGCAAAATAACAAGTATGTTCTCTTCTTTTCTATCTAACTTATGCTTTGTTCACTCGTTGGACATTTCTTTGTATTTGATAGCTCACATATCTTTTTTACGTATCTTTGTTTTTTTTGAAGCGTTGATTGTGGTTATTTTATGCTCAAGTTCCTTGAACTTTGGAATGGCCGTGTTGTACCTGCTATCACTTATGATCGGATACCGGCACTTAGGAAGGTCGTAACATGGAATTGGTTAAACCACCCTCTGAACAAGTTGCAGAATTGGAGGTACCTGTTGGAAAGCAACGCTCTGTGAGGTATGAACTACCAGATGCAACTCAAATAAACTACCACTTACAGCATAAATAATCTACTTTCTCTTTTTTACTTGCAATCTGATTTAATTAGCATTTTTTCTTATTCTTTTTTGGCTTGGTAATTTGTAACACTAACCGTTGGTAAATATATGTTTTAGCGGTTGGTAAGGGGGTGGGGGTGGGGGCAGGTTGGTAGTTTGTTACGAGCTAAAATGTCATTTTGTCTTTTTTTGTTTTGTTTGTAACTTAGTTTATTTTGCTGTTCGTGGAATTATCAAAAGGGCTGGTAAACAATATGCTAAGAAGTTGATAAACACGGGGAAGAGCGGTTGATAACTTTCTATAATTCGACCTCGTCGGGGTGTTTTTGGGGGGATGGTGTTGATAAGTTCATGTTCTTTTTTTCGCAGCTGTTTTGATGGGCGGTCGGGTTGATATTTTTTCATGTTTTTACATTTGATAAACAAGCTGCTTGAGGGTTGATACATAGCTGGTCGGGCGTTGATAAGTTCATTTTTCTTTTTTGATAGACGACTGGGTTGATAATCATCAAGGATAGTTTTCATAATTTATGGAACGGAAAAATAATTATCCAAATTGTAGTATTACAAGTTCGAACGACAAACACGAGCATGACCATTACACAAATGATTGTACTCCTTCTTTCATTGCATACTTCCATCATTCTTTTCGCTCATCCTTCTTGCTTTGTTATGGGTTCCCTTCTTCTTTTTGGGAATCCATCCCTGGTATGCTCTTGCCAACTTTGTGTATTTTTTTACATGGGATAAATTTAGTAAATGGTAATAACTTTTTTAATAGTTTCTTTTTGTACTTCGTGTATATTTTACGTAAGTCGAGTACAGGTACCTTGTCTCTGTCCGGGCACATTGGTCTTTTGTGTCCAGCCAACCTGCAAAGTCCACACAATCTTGGTGCAGCCTTTTTCTTTAGTTTTGCAGCAGATTTCTCATGGAAATTCATAGGTCTTTCACCTAGGTTGAACCCTGGATTTCCTGATTGTGGTGGATCCTTATAAGGGCGATGCTCATCTTCATTTTTTCTTGGTCACTTGAATTTTTCTCCTCGGGGTGTATCTGTTCATTGTTCTGTCCATGATTGTTGTCTTCTCTATCTTCATGACGCATATTGTCGGTATCTTGTTGAGCTCGGGTCATCAACCTTTTTTCTCTTACGTGTGACTTTTTCTTTCGTCTGGAGGCGTTCAATTGCATCTTTGCATATAGCTTTCTTCAGCTCAGCAACTCCTTCAGCAAACAAGTCGTATGACCTATCATCCGTGCAGACAGTAGATAGTATGTGTGATATTTTGCTCATTTCAATTGCGTGTCTAACAGCCAAGTGTGTGTTCCGTGATGCTTGTGTTGCTTCTTCTCTCCGTCAATCGCGCTACCTCTATTCCAGTTGCAGTAGTCCATCTAGGGTTGATGAAACCGACTGGAAGCTCGGTCAAACCAATATGACTAGCCACCCTCGGGACATGGCAGCGATCGTATTCCATCGCGAGCCATCTTAGAGCACGAGCACTTGTACACATCGTCATCGGAGGAAACACTAACCACATATGTTAATGCGGGAACTCTGCATTCCTATAGTTAGCCACCCTAATCACTCTGTATAATCTTTTCTCTTCCACAACTTCAACGTTGTAAGCGGTACACTTCCTTAGCTCTTCGACAAACTTGCCGTATATCGGGTCCGTGTAAATTTTCATTGCTTCCCTTTCAACGAGGATTGAATCCCCAATTCACGAGACTCCTTGAACTCACTTTTCTCTCTTAGGCGATCTAGGTCGGATTGTTTTTTTCTTGTATTATGATATACTCCTTGAAGAATGTGGCAATCGAGTCCTTCCTTTTTACATAGTGTTTGAATAAGGAGTTTGTGCTCTCACTTCTCCCCGTCGATGAAGTGAATGGGAAGAATCTCTCTTTGAAATATCTTTGGGACCCACTGAGCTCGATGTCATATATCCTGTCCGAGTGTGGCTCTCCCAAAGCATTGTAGCGCTCCAGTAGATCATGCCGGCTATTTTCGAATTCCTCTCGGAGTAAATGAGTTCCTTATAACCGCTCTTAGTTCTTCCTTCAGAGTCCCTCTTCTTTGCGAAGAATAGGGACAACTTGTCATCCGAGGTTCTTGCTGATGTGAAAGTTGCGGAAACGGTGCACTTGTGTAAGGTAATGCTTCGAGATATTGCAATCCTCATTGCAACGTCTTGGTCTGTTATTATAGTTTACGGGTGCTTGTTGTCCATAGCGAGACAGGAATTCCTCAAACGACCACTTGAAAGTGTCTGCTCTCTCATCCTCGAGCAGTCCTACTCCGAACACGACTGTTTTGCCATAGTTATCAACCCCTAATATTGGAGCAAATGGCATCCCATACTGGTTGGTTGAAAATGTTGTATCAAATGATACAAATTGCCCAAACTTTGAGTAGTTTGCCCTCCCTATCTGGTCTGTCCAAAATATACTTTTCACTCTATTATCGTTGTCAACATCAAGTGAATGTCTGAATCCAGGCATCTTTTCACGTGCTTCCTTGAATAGTAGCAACAACTCTTCAATGTCCCTGTTCTTAATTTTCTTTCTTTCTTTTGCTAGCTCGTTCTCTAGGTTTTTTGTATCAAATGGAACTGCCCTGAAGCTTCCCCTTGTTTTCCTGAATATTTTCATTATGTTCCGGGTGGAACTCTTGTTTCTTGTAGGATGTGGATCAGAGTCTTGTCTGATGCAGACATTGACCTGTGACACTTCATGAACCTTACTATCCACTCTGACGGAGCTAGGCTGTGGTTGTGTTCTAGTCTCACGTTAGTTATTGACCACTTTCCTCTGTATTCCTTCACAAACATTCTGACTTTGCATTTTGTCTGCACAATCCTGGAAGTCCGTCTCCGTCCGAGTGCCATTGTCAACGTATGTATCGTCACGGCACTTGTTGCATGAGAATGTCTGTCTTGTTATTTCATTGGTTTTTCTAGACTCGTAGGAGGTGTCCCTTTTATTGCAAATCCAACCCTTCTTGCGTACACTTGCAAAGAAGAAGAATGCATCATCTTTTGAATCGAATTCCATCCCAAGCTGTGGGAGTAGATGCCTCCGATATCTCTTGCATTGTTGGATACTTCTTGTTTGCAAACATTCTGTCCATTTCAAGCTCTTCAGTGATCGGTACCTCTGGATTCAGCATCGACTCAAGAGTTTCTTCATATTTTTCATCTTCTTTGTTCCCATGCTCATCACCATTTGAATAATCGGCATTGTCGACTGGGCATGCATTCTCACCGAGCAAATGATGCACCATCCGCATGCAATTCGGGATGTTGCTATCGACATATCCTTCGTTGTCTTCGTTCTCGAATTTGAGCTCCTGGTTTTCACATAGATGCATCATGGTTTTCGGGGTATCGGCTATGGTGTTTTGATATTGTCTCCCAAATAAACTCAATGTTTTTACTTTATTTTTTTGTTTGTAAATTATGTTACGTGAAGCAATTTGACATGTTACCTCATTTAAATCGAAGTCCTTGCATTTTTGTTTGCTCGCCCTTGTGATGTTTGATGACGTATGTCCTTCCAGCTTCGAGTTTTGCTTGTGCATGTAAAAACTTTCTTCAAGCTGCTTGTAGCTACGCTAAGCTTTCGAGCTCAGCTCTCTCTTTCCTTCTACGAAGAAATGCCTGTAATGTGTAACAAATACTTTTATTAGTTTTTCTTTTTTGAGCATATGAACAAATCCCATCTCTATAGTCTGCGAGAGGTTCATTACCTGTGCAAATTTATCTACCATGCTCCGACGCTTTGTATCGGTGTCTTCCATGTCATAGAACCAAATATACTTTCTGCAGCAGATTATTTCATCATCCTGTTGTGTTTTTCCCGACTCATTCGCATTTGTTGTATCCATCCGCAAAAGAAATTATTGTTGTATCGAGTTACTCTTTCTGTTTTTACATTTGTTAGTCATAGTCACATGTTTATGTATATGAGTTTAAATCAATTTTTTCTTTTCATATCTGCCTTTTTCGGATAATGGAGGATTTAACTTTTTTGTGTGCAAGTCAAGAAGAGTCCGTGGTGCTATGGACAAAGAATTATGGACGGTTGATACACGGTGTTACCATTTTTTGTTCTACGTGTCGTTGTGTAACTTTTAGTACACGGGAGGATGTTAACGAGATTTTCTTAATTTGTCTCTTTTTTGTATTTTTTTCTCTCTTTTGATCTGTGTAAAGTGGTCAATGTTCTGTAAGTTTCTCTATGTGATGTACATTGTACGTTTTTCCCCATGTAATATTCTACTATGCTTGAACCTTTTCTATATTTTTTCTATTATGGTAAATGAAGGTAATGTACATATGATTTTCTAGGTTTTCTAGATGAAAAATGCATGTGCTAAGTTGAATTAAGTACTAACCTTTCCTTTTTTATACCGAATGCTTGGTGGGTGAATCTCCTATCTCGGATCAAGGACTCATCCCGTAAACCACTTTGGATGATTTTTGTCTATAACTCGAGCACCCTAAATCTCTCTCTCTAGAAGTTCTTCGTGAATTTTGTATTTTTCGACCGTGGGGGGTAGAAGTTCTTTTCGTGGTCTGGGTTTAAGAAAAAGGATGATGGTCAGATTTCGTCCGTCCGGTGCACTTGCTCCATTGCTTTTTGATGTGCACCAGGCGGAAGCTTTTTTTTGGTTGAGGAGAGAGATGGTGGCGATGGTTGGTGGCGGAGGAGATGGATCTGTCCCCGATTAGATCCTGGGGAAGAAGGAGTTTATCTCTTTCTTTTTTTTTCGGTTTTTACTGATGAGGTTTTGATTATTCTGTACGTGACCCTGTTTCTTATCTTCCTCTATCTTTCATTTCTATCCTTGTGTGTGTACATGTCCACCTTTCCGTGGGTATTTTTTATATTTTATTTTTTCGGGGGGTTTTTTGTCAATAGGTAGATCCTACCTAACCCGACGAGCTGTCCCCTTTCCTCTTTCATTCTCTTTCCTCTCCGGACCATTCTCCGTCAATCTCGTATATTTTCCTCCAAGAAGGCGCTAGGCGTGTACGGAGGAGAAATCATGGGCAGATCCATCTAGGTCGTGTTTTCAGATCTGTTTTTTTTTTGTCTTGCCCTTTGTTTCCTGTTCAATTTCTTCATACCTGTACCTTTCTTCCAGCTCGTAGGATGGCTGGTTTTCGTACCTCTTTTTCTTTGGCTTTTTCATCTTTTTTCCAGATCCAATGATTTTTTGTTCCGCTTATCTTATGATGATTCGTCTATACTCCCCTGTACCTTTTTCCTGGATGATTTTTTGTTTTCCTCCAGGATTTTTGTTTGGTTTTTCTGTTTCATATTGCTTTTTTTCTCTCAGCATTTCTTTTATTCGAATGACTGAAATATCAATTGTGTTAATCAAGGTACACCAACTTCTTTGTTTTTTGCGGGGTATGGAGATTAATCTTTCAAACTAGCAATCCTTCTTCTTATATTTCCTTCTTCCATCCGCAAGCCATGGATGGGAATGATGCGACAACGGTATAACATGATTTTGTTGTGTTTGTCTCTTTTTTCTTTTTTGTGTTTATCTCGTTTCGTGTATGTCCCAAATTATATATGTTTTTTGCTTTTCCGGTTGATCATTTTATTAAATTTTTGTGTGCCTAGATCATAGTTTGATGTTCATCAACCCTGTAATGTCTATTCAATGCCATGTGTACAAGGTAGTGTGAAGGTGCTGTCATTTGATGGTTTGTTTGTGTTCATTAATGGGCGTTTTTCCTTTACATATATAATTCTAGATTGGAAATTCGTTCTGAATTTTAAGCAAACTTGATTACACTCTGATGGTTAGCTAGATTGGAATTTTGCTTCTGAATTACAAGACAATTCGAAGTTAATTTGCCTTACTTTCGAACAAAGCTTGAAATAGTAGTCCGGACTTGATATGCACCATTTTCTCCAGAGACCATAGTTGCATCAGCCACGACTATCGGCGCCACTCTCTTGGCCATGGGCGCTTGATTCATGGAGCGAGATCTTATGGTTCATTTGGTGCTTTTTAGTGAACCACTCGCTTACGAATTAATATGTGTATGGTTCAACTTACTATCTGCTGCTTGTGTTTGCTGAAGGACTTTTTTTTTTCTTTTTTTCTTTTAAACCTGTACTTGTATTGGGATCGCCAAATGACTGCCAAAGAGAGTTTGTTAACACACTCGTTGGATCAGTTAAAAGCCTTGAATTATACTCAAATTCAAAATGAGTTGATTTTAAGAAAACACAATTATGCTCTGACTGATGTTGTTAGCTCGATTGGAACTTGGTTCGAACTACGAGAACAATCCGTAGTTAATTGGTTATTACTTTCGAACAAAGCTCGGTAAGCAATGAGCCATTTTTTGCCGGAGACCATACCCTGCCATCAGCCCTGACTATCAGCAATCTCGTGGCCATGAGCGCATGATTCATGGGGCAGATCCTATAGTTGGGCTGGTGTGTTGCTGCCATTTTATGTTTCCACTTTAGATCAACACTTCACTCTCTTCATCATGCAATTTTGTGCCATACATATTATTTAATCATGTAATTTGCAATTATCAGGGCTTTAGGACCAAGCTCTCGCTTCCTAAGTTTCTGGGAGTGACTAGACGTTTGACACCTACTCAGAAAAAGCTTGTTGCTGATATTGGTCTTGAGCAAGCTGCTCTATGTGACCTGTGATTACCTTCCTAGGAGTCTCATCGCTTACCCGGTAGCTAACTTCGATTCGAAGACTAGGTTGCTCTCTCTACCTAATGGTCCTCCCTGTCAAATTCAGTGCCTATTGTATCAACAAAGTTCTCGGCACACCCATCGGAGGTTTGCTGATTGGTAGGAAAGTCGATCCTCATTTAAGGGCAGCTATTGGTGATTTGACCAACTGCAAAGGACATTACCCTACCATTTCCGAGCTGGATAAAATGTTGACAAGTGAATTGGATGGAGACACTTTCAAAATTGTTTTCACTTTGTATGCCATGACCGCTTTTCTCTGTCCTTCTAGCCATGACGCTGTGAGTCCTGACTACTTACACATCGTGGAGAATCCTTCTGTCATATCCTCTTTCGACTTCTCAAGTGTTGTACTCCGGAAGCTCGTTTCTTCCATCGAAGCTTATAATGGAGGTACAACTTCGGTCTTAGGAGGGAACCTGTTTTGCTTAATGGTACGTAATGTTCATACCATGGTAGAATTCTCCAAAAGGGGAAAAAGTCCGTATTTTAACATCTTTTTCTCGCTTTTGTGTTGTCATAGGTCTGTGTACTTTGAGTTTCTTGACACTGAGGTGATTCCGCCACACTTGAAGTGCAATGTTCCTCGAATATCAATATGGTCTTCTTCTTTGGTTTCGGAAATCGAGATGCTAGATTGTGTTTGCAAAGCCAAAGCAATATTCGGTAGCTTGCCTGTATGTTTTCCTTTTTCCAGACTTAGTTTATTTCGTACAAATTTCATTTTTCTCACACAATTATCGTTCAAACATTGTTGTTTTTCTTCTCTTATTCATTCAGACGAAAGATGTTGCAAGGACCCCTTTTGGAAATTCACTTAATGAAGGTCAAACCATTGAGAGTAATTCATATGAAGACCTTCTACAATTTGTCTTGTCAACAACACCTTTGGAGTCGCATGAAGAGGTATGTATGCTTCTAAGATAATTATAATTCTGTGATAGCACCAACTGCTTTTTGAAGAATTCTACCCCTGGTCGGGATGCTGTTTTTTCTGGGAGGGAGTTGACATGTTCACGTTTTTTACAGCTTTGGTACGCGACTCGGGTTGATAATTTCACGTTTTTACATTTGATAAATAACTTTTCGTGGGATTGATACATAACTGGTCAGGGGGTTGATAAATACACTTTTTTCACAGGCAGGCGACAGGGTTGATAAATTGACGTTATTACACTTGATAAATAACTTATATGGCGTTTGGTTTGATACATAATCGGGCGGGTGGTTCTTAAATACACCTTTTTCACAGAGTGAGCTATCTGGGTTGATAAGTCCACCCTTTTACGGTTGATAAATAACTGATCGTGGGGTTGATACATACCGCTCAGGTGGTTGATAAACACACTTTATTTTTTGCCAGGGTAGGCTACTGGGTTGATAAATTCACCTATCTACATTTGATAAATAACTGATCGATGGGTTCATACATAACTGGTCAAAGGGTTGATAAATACACTTTTTCTAAGTCTGTTGTTCAATAGTTCTTTTTTATTAACGTGTCTTTTTGTTTTTTATTTTTGTTTTGTTCATAAAGGTTAAGGCACAAGTCTCTTTGTTAATAAGCAAAATGCAGAAAGACATAATGGACTCCATACAACCGAGTAATTGTCAAGAATGTCATGAGGTTTCTTAGGATGACTTCACTTAGTTCATGCTTGTTGAATACCGACGAGAAGCATAAATGTCGAGTGGACCTGTGTGTTTCAAAGTACCTTCGCATGGTTCTACTGTTTGCCAAAGTCCATTAGTTCAGTCGGACACTATGTGTATTACTGGGCATGCAGCAGCATTAAAAATTTCTGATCCTCTGACTATGTCTGATGTGGACTGTGAAATAGACCATGTCTGCAATGATGGTTGCTTGTTACCAGTTCCTGACGATGATACGCTTGAGAGATTGAATAAAGAAGCTATGAAGGATGGTCGGGTTCCTGATATCTTGTCCATTATTTCTGCTATGGAATCTCTTCAATACCCAAGCGATCTAGGTGAACTCACCGTAACTTTGAGTTGTTGGAGCGGATGATCCCGCCCAAGCCTGACCGGTCTCGGGTTTATGATTCGCATCACCGGGAGTTGACGAGGCTTCGGTATGTTATAGATCAAGCTGCAGAAGAGAGGAAACTTATGGATGCAAGGGAATTGCAGTCACGACTGTTGTCCGAAAAAGTTCACTTCTCCGTCGATTTGGACGAGTGTCGGCAGGTTCGGGAGACCCAATGGCGCGAGGTACTTTTGCAATGAAATTTTATCCTCGAACAAAAGAAATGCAATGATTTCAAGCAATGATTTTGGTCCTGAATCTTCTTGCTTGATAAAGAGGCCAAGGATGTTTGGAATTAAAGAAGAAGTCTGCGAGTTCGGAGCATTGATCCTGCCTGGTATAGATAATACAAAGGAAACTCGTTTTAATGATGGAGAGACACCCTTTATATCTCCCATCAATCGTAACATGTCGCACGGACATGTTCAAGCTCTCGAGACATCGTATTCATGGGATGAAAGTGAGTTTGACGAGGAGTTATTAAGAACAACACTTCAAGCGGAGGCCGAGCACGAATCGAAGCTACGTTCGACGCAGTTTCCAAGTTATGAAAATCAAGCATTCAATGTTACGAGAGATCAGCCCAAACAAGGTCATATCGAGTTCAATTCTACATTGGTTGAACAAGATGTTTTCAAGGACATTGTGCACGCAGTCCCCAAAGCTGCAAAAGCAAAGACGTAAGTTGATCTCCCATTGATCAATTTTTTATCGGCAGTACTTGTTTCTTATACTCGTCCATCCTTTTTTTATTTGTTTGTGTTCACTATCGTCTTTTATTTTTTTGTTTTTGTGTTTCGTTGTTTCTTTTTTGGCGAGTGTCAACATTGTGCGAATGGGTACTACTTGGGCCGAGCACCGTGTTTTTGCTCTTAGTATGCAAGTGTATGGTAATGTGAACAAATACGTTATCAACATGTTGGGGAAAGTCTGTCATTGTTGAGGATACTGAGAAGCGTTCACCGAAACTTTTACCCGAAGACCATTGGAAACGATATTTCATCCCTTTTGATGAATCGTAAGCTTCTCTCTCTCTCTCTATATATATATATATGCTTGTGATACATATAGGTTGGACTTTTGTTTTATAAACTCTGTATTGATGTTTTCATTATCAATATGTAGGCTCTGTTTGCAAAACCTTATGAGAACCCCGGAACCCCGTGTAGACTCATATCACATGAAATGATTGGTTTTAAGCTCGATTCAATGGATCTGGTATGTTTTTAATAAACTTTTATATGTGTTCTGAAATAATGGCTTTATAACCCTCTTTTTATTTTTGCCTTATTGTTTTTCAGCAGACTTTTGAAACTTTTTATCTATCGGATGTTGTTTTTTATCTTCTCACACTTATTATTGTCCTTTCCTTGTTATGCCTTTTTTTTTATCGTAGGTGCATGTTCCGTTGTTCACATCTGGGTTCTACTACCTTCTTCTTATCAACTTTAGGTTAAAGTTGTTTGAAGTGTTATACCCTAACACAAAATTCAGTCTTGTGTCTGAGCACGTCGAGGTTGCAATTAAGAATTTTAAAATGGGATTCAATTTATCGTACAAGCACTCATTGATCAAAGTTGATGGCATGCAAACAATTTACAGGAGTGTATGTTCTTCGACAAAGAGTATGTCACAAGTTTCCTATATCTCGTTTTCACATGTCCTTTTTGATTAAAAGTTATCAGGAGTATTGTTATGTAGTTACCACTGGTTTTGATAGTATGTTACCAGGTCATTCATTATATAGTTATCAATGGGTGGGGGAGGCCATTGGTTTTGATAGTATGTTACCAGGTCATTCATTGTATAGTTACCAATGGGTGGGGGAGGCCATTGTTGATTGTGTCGTTACGAGGGCTTTTCTTTTCCTTTTCTTTTTATGTATCCTAATGCTATACAAGTTCTCACTGTAACTTTTTATCCTTTCTCTTTTATGTATTTTTTCGGTTGTGATAGTGGTGTGTTCGTCATGGAATTAATAAGAAATCAGAAGGGAGGAAACAAACTCTGTTTTGAACCAGTATGTCTTTCTCTTTTTTTCGTTAATTACTTATCATATGTGTTTTTTCATTTCCTTTTTCATTTTTTTTTTTGTTACCGATGAATGAAATATATTTGTTAAAATGTTTATTTAATATATGTATTCTTTATTGTCTTTTTTAGAACCATGCAAAACCATTGCGCGAAAGTCTTACTTACTATATGGTTGCTCATCCTTTCAATGAGAAGATGCCACCGGAAACAAAAGAAATCCTTAGGAAGCATGTACGTTTTTTCACATTTTTGATTTATCTTTTTTCCTGAATTTTTTAATCTTGTTTGTTGATCAATTTATTGATCAGTATTTATTTTTCTTTTTTTTTTTTCCATGCATTTCATGATACAGGGAATCCCATTTGACCACCAGGTTTGTATTTCTTAAATCTATTTTTTATATGGCTTTTTTTCCCATATCATTTTGTTTTTGTGGTTTGTTTTTGCACACAACCGATCGTACTTCTTTTTTTTCGGACACCGAGGTTACTATCCCTGGATGCACGAGCAAAACAAGCTTGTTAATGGTGAATATCACATAGTTCTTTTTGTCATATCTTCATTTTGCACGAGCAAAACAAGCTTGTTAATGGCTGTCTTTTTTTTGAATGCAGATGACACTGACTCCATTGAAGAAATGCTTATTTTCTCGATCCTTTTCCATGTTTTATGAGTGTCCGATTTTGCTTGTGAAGAGGAGATGAGATGCGACCGATAAGATGTAGTGTAGACAATTTTTTTTTTGTCAATCATTTTATGTTTCTTCTTCTTTTTTAAATTAATTAACTAGTTATTCTTCTAGTTTTTTGTGGAAGTGTAATGACTTTTAAATGTGGACATATCCATCCGGGGTTGGAATGTGAGTGAGAACCTTGTGTTTGTCAAATAATAATCGCAACTTATTCCTCTTATTTCATTCTTTTTTTGGGGGTTCGCACTGTGTTTGGCCCATCGTGGCCCACTAATTAAACTCCTTTTTTATCTAGTCTTTTTTTGTTACTCGGGCCGTCTCTTCGAGTCCGATCCGATGAAACAACTTCTATAAGTATTCCTGGTCCGGAACCGACGGAGCCCCCACATCTACAGCTTCCGCATTTACGGTTCATCTCGCCCGAGAAGTGGGAGGGCGGTTCGGAGCAAGCGGATAGAACGGTGGTGTAAGTTCAATCTCGAATCCTCCGCCGTCATCTCTCTTTTCGATCTATATTT
>NC_061508.1:3661229-3773891 GCF_022539505.1 Lolium rigidum | reverse complement strand
TGCGCAGAAACAGCATTGCTGTTTGTCACGAATCTGGGCACAGTTCTCTGTAGAAAATTCTGAAAAATCTGCCAATTTACGAGCGTGATCCTCAGATATGTACGCAACTTTCATTAGTTTTGAGTTTTTCCATTTGAGCAAGTCTGGTGCCAGCTTTAAATTCGTCTTTACGGACTGTTCTGTTTTTGACAGATTCTGCCTTTTATTTCGCATTGCCTCTTTTGCTATGTTGGATTTATTTCTTTGATCCATTAATGTCCAGTAGCATTATGCAATGTCCAGAAGTGAAAATAATGATTGTGTCACCTCTGAATGAGTGAATTATTAATTGTGCACTAACCCTCTAATGAGTTTGCTTGAAGTTTGGTGTGAAGGAAGTTTTCAAGGGTCAAGAGAGGAGAATGATATACTATGATCAAGAGGAGTGAAAGCTCTAAGCTTGGGGATGCCCCCGTGGTTCACCCCTGCATATTTTAAGAAGACTCAAGCGTCTAAGCTTGGGGATTCCCAAGGCATCCCCTTCTTCATCGACAACATCATCAGATTCCTCCCCTGAAACTATATTTTTATTCAGTCACATCTTGTGTTCTTTACTTGGAGCGTCGGTTTGTTTTCATTTTTGTTTTTGTTTGAATAAAATGGATCCTAGCATTCACTTTGTGGGAGAGAGACACGCTCCGCTGTTGCATATGGACACATGTGTCCTTAGGCTTTACTCATAATGTTCAAGGCGAAGTTTCTTCTTTGTTAAATTGTTATATGGTTGGAATTGGAAAATGCTACATGTAGTAATTCTAAAATGTCTTGGATAATGTGATACTTGGCAATTGTTGTGCTCATGTTTAAGCTCTTGCATCATATGCTTTGCACCCATTAATGAAGAAATACATAGAGCTTGCTAAAATTTGATTTGTATATTTGGTCTCTCTAAGGTCTAGATAATATCTAGTATTGAGTTTTGAACAACAAGGAAGACGGTGTAGAGTCTTATAATGTTTACAATATGTCTTTTATGTGAGTTTTGCTGCACCTGTTCATCCTTGAGTTTGCTTCAAATAACCTTGCTAGCCTAAACCTTGTATCGAGAGGGAATACTTCTCATGCATCCAAAATCCTTGAGCCAACTACTATGCCATTTGTGTCCACCATACCTACCTACTACATGGTATTTCTCCGCCATTCCAAAGTAAATTGCTTGAGTGCTACCTTTAAAATTCCATCATCCACCTTTGCAATATATAGCTCATGGGACAAAATAGCCTTAAAAACTATCGTAGTATTGAATATGTACTTATGCACTTTATATTTTATTAAGTTGCTTGTTGTGCGATAACCATGCTTCGGGGAACGCCATCAACTATTGTTGAATATCATGTGAGTTTCTATGCATGTCCGTCTTGTCCGAAGGATCTATCATTTTAGTGGTTGGAGCATGCAAAATTGTTAGAGAAGAACATTGGGCCGCTAACTAAAGCCATGAATCATGGTTGAAGTTTCAGTTTTGGACATATATCCTCAATCTCATATGAGAATAATAATTGTTGCTACATGCTTATGCATTTAAGAGGAGTCCATTATCTCGTTGTCCATGTTGTCCCGGTATGGATGTCTAAGTTGAGAATAATCAAAAGCGAGAAATCCAAAATGCGAGCATTCTCCTTAGACCTTTGTACAAAGCGGCATGGAGGTACCCCTTTGTGACACTTGGTTGAAACATGGCATGCAAAGATCCGGTAGTCCAAGTTAAGTAGGACGAGGTGCGGACACTATTAGTATACTATGCATGAGGCTTGCAACTTGTAAGATATAATTTACATAACTCATATGCTTTATTACTACCGTTGACAAAATTGTTTCATGTTTTCAAAATAAAAGCTCTAGCACAAATACAAAGAATCGATGCTTTCCTCTTTGAAGGACCATTCTTTTACTTTTATTGTTGAGTCAGCTTTACTTATCTCCTTCCACCTTAAGAAGCAAACACTTGTGTGAACCGTGCATTGATTCCTACATACTTGCATATTGCACTTGTTATACTACTTTATGTTGACAATATCCATGAGATATACATGTTATAAGTTGAAAGCAACCGCTGAAACTTAATCTTCCTTTGTGTTGTTTCAATACCTTTACTTTGATTTATTGCTTTATGAGTTAACTCTTATGCAAGACTTATTGATGCTTGTCTTGAAGTACTGTTCATGAAAAGTCTTTGCTTTATGATTCAGTTGTTTACTCATGTCATTACCTTTGTTTTGATCGCTGCATTCATTACATATGTTTACAAATAGTATGATCAAGATTATGATGGCATGTCACTTCAGAAATTATCTTTGTTATCGTTTTACTCGCTCGGGACGAGCGGAACTAAGCTTGGGGATGCTGATACGTCTCCAACGTATCGATAATTTCTTATGTTCCATGCTACTTTATTGATGATACCTACATGTTTTATGCACATTATATGTCATATTTATGCATTTTCTGGAACTAACCTATTAACAAGATGCCGAAGAGCCGCTTGTCTGTTTTCTGCAGTTTTTGGTTTCAGAAATCCTAGTAAGGAAATATTCTCGGAATTGGACGAAACTTTCGCCCGTGGTCCTATTTTTGCACGAAGCTTCCGTAAGACCGAAGAGATAACGAAGTGGGGCCACGAGGCAGCCAGGAGCTAGGGTGGCGCGGCCCAGGCCCTGGCCGCGCCGACCTACCCCCTGGGCCCCTCGTGTGGCCCCCCGCGTTGACCTTCCGCCTACTTAAAGTCTCCGTCGCGAAAACCCCAGTACCGAGAGCCACGATACGGAAAATCTTCCAGAGACGCCGCCGCCGCGAATCCCATCTCGGGGGATTCAGGAGATCGCTTCCGGCACCCTGCCGGAGAGGGGATTCATCTCCCGGAGGACTCTACACCGCCATGGTCGCCTCCGGAGTGATGAGTGAGTAGTTCACCCCTGGACCATGGGTCCATAGCAGTAGCTAGATGGTCGTCTTCTCCTTGTTGTGCTTCATTGTTGGATCTTGTGAGCTGCCTAACATGATCAAGATCATCTATCTCGTAATTCTATATGTTGTGTTTGTCGGGATCCGATGGATAGAGAGTACTATGATTATGGTGATTATCAATCTATTGTTTATGTGTTGTTTATGATCTTGCATGCTCTCCGTTATTAGTAGAGGCTCGGCCAAGTTTTTGCTCTTAACTCCAAGAGGGGGTATTTATGCTCGATAGTGGGTTCATGCCTTCATTGACACCTGGGATCGTGACGATGAGGTTCTAAGGTTGTGATGTGCTCGTTGCCACTAGGGATAAAACATTGATGCTATGTCTAAGGATGTAGTTGTTGATTACATTACGCACCATACTTAATGCAATTGTCTCGTTGCTTAGCAACTTAATACCGAATGGGGTTCGGATGATAACCCGAAGGTGGACTTTTTAGGCATAGATGCAGTTGGATGGCGGTCTATGTACTTTGTCGTAATGCCCAATTAAATCTCACTATATTTATCATATCATGTATATGCATTGTTATGCCTTTCTCTATTTGTCAATTGCCCGACTGTAATTTGTTTACCCAACATGCTTTTATCTTATGGGAGAGACACCTCTAGTGAACTGTGGACCCCGGTCCTATTCTTTACGTAGCATACAATCTACTGCAATTGTGTTTTACTATTTTCTTGCAAACATCTTCCACTCGATACGTTTAATCCTTTGTTACAGCAAGCCGGTGAGATTGACAACCTCACTGTTTCGTTGGGGCAAAGTACTTGGGTTGTGTTGTGCAGGTTCCGCGTTGGCGCCGGAATCCTCGGTGTTGCGCCGCATCACATTTCGCGACCATCAACCTTCAACGTGCTTCTTGGCTCCTACTGGTTCGATTAAACCTTGGTTTCATACTGAGGGAAACTTGCTTCTATACGCATCATACCTTCCACTTGGGGTTCCCAACGGACGTGTGCATCTACGCGTATCACGGTGTCATGGTGGTCTTCGTCTTCGTGGTCGGCGACGTGGTGATGCTTGTGATCGGCATGAACGGCAGTGCCATGGTGGTCTTCATCTTCGTGGTCGGCGACGTGCCCATGCTTGTGACTGGCATGACCGGCGGTGTCATGGTGATCTTCGTCTTCGTGGTCGGCGACGTGGTGATGCTTGTGACCTGCGTGACCTGCGGTGCCATGGTGGTTGCTTTCTTCGTGGTTGGCGACGTGCTCATGCTTGTGATAGGTTAGAAGTGAGAGGTGATAATCCATGGTGGTGGCAGCATGGCGATGTTCGTCTTCGTGGTCGGCGACGTGGTGATGCTTGTGACCGACGTGACCGGCGGTGTCATGGTGGTGTTCGTCTTCGTGGTCGACGACATGGTGATGCTTGCGACGGGCGTGAACGACGGTGTCATGGTGGTGTTCGTCTTCGTGGTCGACGACATGGTGATGCTTGTGACGGGCGTGAATAGCGGTGTCATGGTTGTGTTCGTCTTCGTGGTCGGCGACGTGGTGATGCTTGTGACCGGCGTGATCGACGGTGTCATGGTGGTCTTCGTCTTCGTGGTTGGAGACGTCGTGATGCTTGTGATCGGCGTGAACAGCGGTGCCATGGTGGTCTTTCATCTTCGTGGTCGGCGACGTGGTGATGCTTGTGATCGGCGTGAACGACGGTGCCATGGTGGTCTGATGTCTACGGGTGCTTCTATTCTTGTAGACAGTGTTGGGCCTCCAAGAGCAGAGGTTTGTAGAACAGCAGCAAGTTTCCCTTAAGTGGATTACCCAAGGTTTATCGAACTCAGGGAGGAAGAGGTCAAAGATATCCCTCTCATGCAACCCTGCAACCATAAAGCAAGAAGTCTCTTGTGTCCCCAACTCACCTAATAGGTGCACTAGTTCGGCGAAGAGATAGTGAAATACAGGTGGTATGAATAAGTATGAGCAGTAGTACGGCGCCAGAAAATAGTTTGCTGGCGTGCAGTTGATGGTAGTAATATTGTAGGAAGTAAACAAGCAGTAGTAACGCAGCAGTAGTAACTCAGTAAAACAGTAAACAAGCAGCGATAGCGATATTTAGGAACAAGGCCTAGGGAATAGACTTTCACTAGTGGACACTCTCAACATTGATCACATAACAGAATAGATAAATGCATACTCTTCACTCTCTTGTTGGATGATGAACACATTGCGTAGGATTACACGAACCCTCAATGCCGGAGTTAACAAGCTCCACAATTCAATGTTCATATTTAAATAACCTTAGAGTGCAAGAAAGATCGATACGACTAAACCAAGTACTAACATAGCATGCACACTGTCACCTTCATGCTTATGTAGGAGGAATAATACACATCAATACTATCATAGCAATTGTTAACTTCGCAATCTACAAGAGATCATGATCATAGCATAAACCAAGTACTAACACGAGTGCACACACTATCACCATTACACCGTGTAGGAGGAATAAAACTACTTTAATAACATTGCTAGAGTAGCACATAGATAAATTGTGATACAAAATACATTGCAATCATAAAGAGATATAAATAAGCACTTCACTATGCCATTCATAACGGTGAATAAGTATTCTGTGAAATATAGCCTAAGAGACCCACACGGTGCACACACTGTCACCTTTACACACGTGGGACAAGGAGTCTCCTGGAGATCACATAAGTAAAACTCACTTGACTAGCATAATGACATCTAGATTACAAGCATCATCATATGAATCTCAATCATGTAAGGCAGCTCATGAGATTATTGTATTGAAGTACATAGGAGAGAGATGAACCACATAGCTACCGGTACAGCCCCGAGCCTCGATGGAGAACTACTCCTCCTCATGGGAGCAGCAGCGGTGATGAAGATGGCGGTGGAGATGGCAGCGGTGTCGACGGAGAAGCCTTCCGGGGGCACTTCCCCGTCCGGCAGGGTGCCGGAACAGAGACTCCTGTCCCCCAGATCTTGGCTTCGCGATGGCGGCGGCTCTGGAAGGTTTCTGTGGGTTTCGTCCTCCGTAATAGGGTTTTCGCGACGGAGGCTTTAAATAGGCGAAAGGGCAGCCTCGGAGGGTCGAAGGGGCGACGACACCATAGGCTGGCGCGGCCAGGGCCCAGGCCGCGCCACCCTATCATCTGGGGCCCACAGGGCCCCCCTCTGGCGGCTCTCGGGTGTTCTGGATGCTTCCGGGCAAAATAGGAACCTCGGGCGTTGATTTCGTCCAATTCCGAGAATATTTCGTTACTAGGATTTCCGAAACCAAAAACAGCAGAAAACGAGAACCGGCACTTCGGCATCTTGTTAATAGGTTAGTTCCGGAAAATGCGTAAATACGATATATAATGTGCATAAAACATGTAGATATCATCAATAAAGTAGCATGGAACATAAGAAATTATCGATACGTTGGAGACGTATCGGCATCCCCAAGCTTAGTTCTGCTCGTCCCGAGCGGGTAAAACGATAACAAAGATAATTTCTGAAGTGACATGCCATCATAAACTTGATCATATTGTAAACATATGTAATGAATGCAGCGATCAAAACAATGGTAATGACATGAGTAAACAACTGAATCATAAAGCAGTGACTTTTCATGAATAGTACTTCAAGACAAGCATCAATAAGTCTTGCATAAAAGTTAACTCATAAAGCAATAATTCAAAGTAGAGGTATTGAAGCAACACAAAGGAAGATTAAGTTTCAGCGGTTGCTTTCAACTTATAACATGTATATCTCATGGATAGTGTCAATATAAAGTAATATAACAAGTGCAATATGCAAGTATATAGGAATCAATGCACAGTTCACACAAGTGTTTGCTTCTTGAGGTGGAGAGAAATAGGTGAACTGACTCAACATAAAAGTAAAAGAAAGGTCCTTCAAAGAGGAAAGCATCGATTGCTATATTTGTGCTAGAGCTTTGGTTTTAAAAACATCAAGAGAATATAAAAGTAAAGTTTTGAGAGGTGTTTGTTGTTGTCAACGAATGGTAGTGGGTACTCTAACCCCCTTGCCAGACAAACCTTCAAAGAGCGGCTCCCATTTTATTTTATTTTTGGGTGGCACTCCTTCCAACCTTTCTTTCACAAACCATGGCTAACCGAATCCTCGGGTGCCCGCCAACAATCTCATACCATGAAGGAGTGCCTTTTTATTTTAGTTTTATTATGATCACACTCCTCCCCACCTTTGCTTTCTCAAGCCATGGCTAACCGAATCCTTCGGGTGCCGTCCAACAATCACATACCATGGAGGAGTGTCTATTTTTGTTAATTAATTTGGGACTGGGGAATCCCATTGCCAGCTCTTTTTGCAAAATTATTGGAAAAGCGGATGAAGCCACTAGTCCATTGGTGAAAGTTGCCCAACAAGATTGAAAGATAAACACCACATACTTCCTCATGAGCTATTAAACATTGACACAAATCAGAGGTGATAAGTTTTGAATGGTTTAAAGGTAGCACTCAAGCAATTTACTTTGGAATGGCGGAGAAATACCATGTAGTAGGTAGGTATGGTGGACACAAATGGCATGAATATTGGCTCAAGTATTTGGATGCATGAGAAGTATTCCCTCTCGATACAAGGTTTAGGCTAGCAAGGTTATTTGAAGCAAACTCAAGTATGAAATGGTGCAGCAAGACTCACATATAAACATATTGTAAACATTATAAGACTTTACATCGTCTCCTTGTTGTTCAAACACCTCAACCAGAAAATATCTAGACTTAGAGAGACCAATCATGCAAACCAAATTTTAACAAGCTCTATGTATTTCTTCATTAATAGGTGCAAAGTATATGATGCAAGAGCTTAAACATGAGCACAACAATTGCCAAGTATCACATTATCCAAGACATTTTACCAATTACCACATGTAGCATTTCCCGTTTCCAACCATATAACAATTAACGAAGCAGTTTCAACCTTCGCCATGAAAATTAAAAGCTAAGAACACATGTGTTCATACGAACCAGCGGAGCATGTCTCTCTCCCACACAAGCATTTATTCAAACAAAAACAAAAACAAAAACATACAGACGCTCCAAGTAAAGTACATAAGATGTGACCGAATAAAAATATAGTTTCACTAGAAGAAACCTGATAAGTTGTCGATGAAGAAGGGGATGCCTTGGGCATCCCCAAGCTTAGACGCTTGAGTCTTCTTAAAATATGCAGGGGTGAACCACGGGGGCATCCCCAAGCTTAGAGCTTTCACTCCTCTTGATCATAGTATATCATACTCCTCTCTTGACCCTTGAAAACTTCCTTCACACCAAACTTCAAGCAAACTCATTAGAGGGTTAGTTCACAATAAAAATTTACATGTTCAGAGGTGACACAATCATTCTTTACACTTCTGGACATTGCATAAAGCTACTGGACATTAATGGATCAAAGAAATTCATCCAACATAGCAAAAGAAGCAATGCGAAATAAAAGGCAGAATCTGTCAAAAACAGAACAGTCCGTAAAGACGAATTTTAAAATGGCACCAGACTTGCTCAAATGGAAAAACTCAAAACTAATGAAAGTTGCGTACATATCTGAGGATCATGCTCGTAAATTGGCAGATTTTTTCGAAATTTCTACAGAGACTTGTGCCCAGATTCGTGACAGACAGCAATGCTGTTTCTGCGCAGCGATCCCAAATATAACATCAACTTTAACATAGAAACTTTACTTGGCACAAAAACATGATAAGGAGAGGTTGCTACAGTAGTAAACAACTTCCAAGACACAAATATAAAACAAAGTACTGTAGTAAAAAAAACATGGGTTATCTCCCAAGAAGTTCTTTCTTTATAGCCATTAAGATGGGCTCAACAGTTTTAATGATGCACTCGCAAGAAATAGAAATTGAAGCAATAGAGTGCATCAAGAGGCAAATTCAAAATACATTTAAGTCTAACATGCTTCCTATGCATAGGAATCTTGTAAATAAACAAGTTCATGAAGAGCAAAGTAACAAGCATAGGAAGATAAAACAAGTGTAGCTTCAAAAATTTCAGCACATAGAGAGGTGTTTTAGTAACATGAAAATTTTTACAACCATATTTTCCTCTCTCATAATAACTTTCAGTAGCATCATGAGCAAACTCAACAATATAACTATCACATAAAGCATTCTTATCATGAGTCTCATGCATAAAATTATTACTCTCTACATAGGCATAATCAATTTTATTAGTTGTAGTGGGAGCAAATTCAACAAAGTAGCTATCATTATTATTCTCATCATCAAATATAGGAGGCATAGTATCATCAAAGTAAATTTTCTCCTCAATGCTTGGGGGACTAAAAATATCATGCTCATCAAAACCAGCTTCCCCAAGCTTAGAATTTTCCAAATCATTAGCAACAATAGTGTTCAAAGCATTCATATTAATATGTTCCATGGGTTTTTTAATTTTCGCATCAAACCATCCATGTCTTAAATCAGGAAATAGAATTAAAAGGTCATTGTTGTCCATTATGCCTAACTAGTGTAAACAAGAAACCAAATGTCGCAATTGCAGAGTCTAAAGGAAATAGCTTCGAGCACACACACAATGGCGCCGGAAAAGTACTCGTTACACTGGAACCGGAGTATGAGTGCCTTTTACCTTTCCTCCCGGCAACGGCGCCAGAAAAGTGCTTGATGTCTACGGGTGCTTCTATTCTTGTAGACAATGTTGGGCCTCCAAGAGCAGAGGTTTGTAGAACAGCAGCAAGTTTCCCTTAAGTGGATTACCCAAGGTTTATCGAACTCAGGGAGGAAGAGGTCAAAGATATCCCTCTCATGCAACCCTGCAACCACAAAGCAAGAAGTCTCCTGTGTCCCCAACTCACCTAATAGGTGCACTAGTTCGGCGAAGAGATAGTGAAATACAGGTGGTATGAATAAGTATGAGCAGTAGTACGGCGCCAGAAAATAGCTTGCTGGCGTGCAGTTGATGGTAGTAATATTGTAGGAAGTAAACAAGCAGTAGTAACGCAGCGAGTAGTAACTCGAGTAAAACGAGTAAACAAGCAGCGATAGCGATATTTAGGAACAAGGCCTAGGGAATAGACTTTCACTAGTGGACACTCTCAACATTGATCACATAACAGAATAGATAAATGCATACTCTACACTCTCTTGTTGGATGATGAACACATTGCGTAGGATTACACGAACCCTCAATGCCGGAGTTAACAAGCTCCACAATTCAATGTTCATATTTAAATAACCTTAGAGTGCAAGAAAGATCGATACGACTAAACCAAGTACTAACATAGCATGCACACTCGTCACCTTCATGCTTATGTAGGAGGAATAATACACATCAATACTATCATAGCAATAGTTAACTTCGCAATCTACAAGAGATCATGATCATAGCATAAACCAAGTACTAACACGAGTGCACACACCTGTCACCATTACACCGTGTAGGAGGAATAAAACTACTTTAATAACATTGCTAGAGTAGCACATAGATAAATTGTGATACAAAATACATTGCAATCATAAAGAGATATAAATAAGCACTTCACTATGCCATTCATAACGGTGAATAAGTATTCCGTGAAATATAGCCTAAAGACCCACACGGTGCACACACTCGTCACCTTTACACACGTGGGACAAGGAGTCTCCGGAGATCACATAAGTAAAACTCACTTGACTAGCATAATGACATCTAGATTACAAGCATCATCATATGAATCTCAATCATGTAAGGCAGCTCATGAGATTATTGTATTGAAGTACATAGGAGAGAGATGAACCACATAGCTACCGGTACAGCCCCGAGCCTCGATGGAGAACTACTCCCTCCTCATGGGAGCAAGCTGCGGTGATGAAGATGGCGGTGGAGATGGCAGCGGTGTCGATGGAGAAGCCTTCCGGGGCACTTCCCCGTCCGGCAGGGTGCCGGAACAGAGACTCCTGTCCCCCAGATCTTGGCTTCGCGATGGCGGCGGCTCTGGAAGGTTTCTGTGGGTTTCGTCCTCCGTAATAGGGTTTTCGCGACGGAGGCTTTTTAAATAGGCGAAAGGGCAGCCTCGGAGGGTCGAAGGGGCGACGACACCATAGGCTGGCGCGGCCAGGGCCTAGGCCGCGCCACCCTATCATCTGGGGCCCACAGGGCCCCCCTCTGGCGGCTCTCGGGTGTTCTGGATGCTTCCGGGCAAAATAGGAACCCGGGCGTTGATTTCGTCCAATTCCGAGAATATTTCGTTACTAGGATTTCTGAAACCAAAAACAGCAGAAAACAGGAACTGGCACTTCGGCATCTTGTTAATAGGTTAGTTTCAGAAAATGCGTAAATACGATATATAATGTGCATAAAACATGTAGATATCATCAATAAAGTAGCATGGAACATAAGAAATTTTCGATACGTTGGAGACGTATCATGGTCCTCATCTCCGTGGTCGGCGACGTGTCCATGCTTGTGACCGGCGGTGTCATGGTGGTCTTCGTCTTCGTGGTCATCGATGTGGTGATGCTTGTGACCGGCATGACCGACGGTGCCATGGTGGCTTCGTGGTCGGCGACGTGCCCTTGCTTGTGATGAGTGAGGTAAGGTCACCATGTTGCCATATAGGCGAGTCTAGGAGAAGCATGCGAGAAACCAAACAATGTGGGCTCGCTTCCCTACCAGGTGCAGAAATGAGTAGCCCAGACGACCAAACAACATGGATTTTCTGACCCATGGCCCGTCTCGAATACGCAAGTGCTTTCTTCCCACTAGTGCAGTGGTGGAAATATTAACCCAGTCAACCAAACAGACCCTTCGCTTGCTGAATGACTTCATTTATATCTCAGCTTGTTTTTTTTTATTTGAGAATTCTCTCAGCTTGTTTTGAAAGCATCATCTTGCGCGTTCCAAGGAATATTGGTGCCCAAGTTTTTTAAAATCTATGTTCATTAATTGGGTGTCAAATTCTAACAGAAAGCCCAAATGTTTTTAGGTATTCAGATCGCAAAGAAGTTGGAAGCAATATGTTTTGAAGATAAGCACGTAGACATGCATGGGGGGATCAATATCATTCAGTTGGTGAGGAAGAATTCACAGAAGCTAAAATAAAAACCAATTACAGCCCGGATTTGCATTACTAGATACACACATGTCGCCTCGATTCTTCCCTCTCCACCGATCAACCCGCGTACGCATGCACAAACGGTACCATCGCTTACTTCACTCTGCTCTAGTTGGACTCGAGCTGCGCGTACCACACACCCTGGATCTTGACATCCTTGGGCGCCTTGGCGCCGAGGTCAGTGTCAGACGGCTGCACGCTCTCGAAGACGCCGATGACCTCGCCGGTGTCCGGGTTGCTCTTGGTGACGCTGAGCGTGATGTTGCCTGTGGAGGAGGAGGCGTTCTTCACGTTCTCCTTGGCGAGCTCCTCCTCGTCTCCCCTGCCTCCGGCGGGCAACGCCACCGCGTTGTCGTAGCCAGTAGAGCCACCACGGCCCTTCGGGTCGAGGAAAGAGGAGCCCCTGTAGCTGGGCACGAGGAAGGGCCCGCTGAAGCTCTCTGGCTTGCCGGTGGCGACGAGCTGCTTGACGGTGAAGAGGAAGGGCACGCGCTCGCCTCCCGGGAGCTGCACGGTGACGGCGGCGTAGTCGATGCCGTCCTTCTCCTCGAACTTGAGGCTGCCGTCGGCGCCGACCTCGAGGGGGCCCTCCATCTCGTCGAGGGTGTAGGTGAGGCGGGTCATGAGCTTGGTCTTCTGGAAGGCCGGCGGCTCGTTCTTCTGGATGCCCTCCGCCTTGACGGTGAAGGAGGTGGGCTCGAGGCAGAACTTCTTCACCTCGTACTTGCCGGCCTTGAAGGGGAAGGTGTCGACGCCGCCGTCGATGGTTGGGCACTGGTTCGCCGTGCCGGTTCCCTTCACCTCCATGTACGTCTTGCTCTGGATCTCGTCGAAGGTCAGCCTCTTGGGCGCCCCCTCCGCGCTCGCGCCCTGCACCACGAACACCCCACGTCACTCTTTGATCGGCTAGCTAGCTAAACGTGCACGTCCGTAGACAAAAAGAGGCTACTACATAAAAACTTACGGAGACGAGCAGAGCCGAGGTGGCCAGGGCGAAACCGGCCATCTTGGCGGCGTCGGCGCACTTGCTGGCGACCTCCCTGATGTCGGACTGGAGGGAGCAGGTGACCCTTGCGACGTGGGACGACGGCCTCGCGGAGGAGGGCAGCATGACGGAGGATGCCCGGCCGCCGATCTTGGCCGGCTGCATCAGGGTGGCCGCGGCTTGGAGAGACGCTGCCATGTCTGCCGCTTGGTGGGGGTTGGGTCTGCGCAGTGAGAGAGCTAGCTAGGCCTTTTGTCAGGGGCGCGGCAAGTGTTTGTTATCTATGCGCGGGGCGGATCAGAGTGGCGGATAAGAGAGTGCCTCCCATTGGTGGCTTCCGGATAAGAGTATCGTCCGTCTGTTCTCGTAGCCACCAGCCAGCCATTTTTAGTGGCCCTTGTTGCCTCAGTCGATCTCCGTCCTTCTCCTACACCACGCCGGATCAACCACAGGCTCGGCGCCGCGCCGGCAGACTTCGCCTGTCGCTCTCACCGTAGCATCGGCAGCTTGACTTGCTGCCAAGCCGATACTGTGAGTCCTCGGCGCCATTGCATAGCTGCTCGACACGGTGCCGCGCCGGCACTAACTCACCGCCGACGAGCTCCGGCAACCACGGCAGCCCAGCACGACGCATTGCGTATTCGCTTACACCACTAACGAACTATTGCACATCTGCCATGGGCACCCCTGTAAAGAACCACCATGCCTCGACTGTAAACCATCCAATCTCTGAACGGTCTCCGTCGTCGCTCCGCCACACGCAATTTCGTCGATAAATTTAGGGTGAGAAAGATTTCGCGAAGTCTCGACACTGAACTACAAATCTGAACACGCACAACAGCCTACTGATACGCATTCATGATCCAGCACATTCAATCATATCACGAACGTGGATTTTTACGGTCCGAATTTTCTGCCTGAACCATCCTCCGCCCCTGACAAGCCGCCGTCATCACCAATCACCGGGCCAACGCCGGCACCTAGACAGGCAAAAACAGAGGACTATGTTTTGACAACCAGAACAGAGGATGCGGCTTCTGGCCCACGGCACCGTTTCGTTGGCAATGCAGTCGTTCAACCCGTAAGGCCAGGTGTTCTGAAGTTCACAGCCCAACCAAATATTTGTACCCAGCGAACGTAAACTAAAGACCTTAACATTCGCTTTCTGCCTTCGGTTCAGTGGTTCCGTTTTGCCACCAGTTCCTTTCGTTCCAGGGGTTCTGTTCTTTTTTTGCTTTTCTTTTTCTGTTTTCTGTTTTTTTTTTTGTTCTAATTCTATTTTTCTTTTCTTTCGTTCTTGTATTCTTTTATTTATTTCTTCTTTGTTTGTTCTTTTATTTTTTCAAATTCCCCTTAGTTTAATCTCTTATGGTTCAATTTGTAAGTTAGGTTTTCTTCATGATATCTAAAGATGCGTTCCATTTAGCTTATAATAATACTTTTGTTCTAATTATAGTGGGGATTTGTTTCACCGACGCTATTTTTGTTCTTACTAAACTTATGTTCCTCTTAATTATTCTAATATTGTGTTCACTACTAGTTGTGATTTTTTTTCATGTAACTAAACTTTGTTCCCTTGCACTAGTGATTTTGTTCCACATGCTCTACAGTGATGGTCTGTTGTTTTGCTTACCTCACGTGGTCTTAGATTCTTGCACCATGTATAGTCACATTTGGTCCGCGATTGCTAAAAATTTATTCCACTTTGTCTAATATTTTTCTCCCCAATGTTTAATATTTTCATTCCCTGTTGTCTTTCCAATGTGTCTAAACTGTTGTATCTATTGTAGCTGCGATAATTTTTGTTCCATCAGTGATAAATTTCCATTCCAATTAGTACGCTTTTCCATTCCGAAAGGAGCCAATATTTGTTTCTCATGTGTTTTAAATTTGTTCCTCGCGATCAATTAATTTCTCATGTGCAAGTGTTTTGTTCCATGTGCTCTAGATTTATTCCACTTTCTTCATATTCTTGTTCCTTTCCATCATCATGATTCGTTCCATGGATGCAAATATTTTATTCCACTTAGCATTTGTTCTATTTTGGCATTTTTTCCAAACACTCTTATGGTTTGTTCAGATAGTAGTCGAGATTTCTTCCTTCATGTCTTTAAATTGTTTTCTCGAAATTTCGTAGATAAATTTAGGAGTTCTAACTTTTGTTCCACTTTTTCATATTATTGTTCCTCCCATTGTGATGATTCTTTTCATTGATGCCAAATTTATTTCGCTTTAGCTTAGTTCGATTTATTCACAATTTGTTCTGTGGTACCTTTTTTTGTTTTCCCATATTCGAATGTTTATTTATGCGTGTGGATTAAGTTTTGATCCTTTGTGCTATAATTTTGGCCCCAAATGTAGTTTGATTTTGTTCTATGTAATCAATTATTTTGTTCTCCGTGAAGGTGAGATTTGTTTTTCGGACGCTACAATTTTTATCTACGGCTAGTTTCCATTTGTTTCTTCGCGCTATTTTTCCTAAAATTGTAGTGTGATTTTTCCTTGTTGTCTATTTTTTTGTTCTCGCTGGAGGCAAGATTCGTCCTTTGGACGCTACATTTTTGTTTCACATGCATCAGTCGCGATGTTTTGTTCTGCTTGCGCGCTAAAATTGTGTTTCTCTTTGTCTGCAATTTTGGCACTATTTTTGAGACGTGATTTTTTGCATGGGTATTTAATATTATTTGAGATGGCACAAACTTGTGTGCACATTAATTTCTATTTTACAAGAACTTAAAAAAAGTGATCTAAAATTTTATATGTTCCATTAGCGTATTTGTTTTTTTTTTCAAAATGGAGGTTACTTAGCGTATTAATGTTTTAGATATTGTCTTCATAAAATGTGTTTTATAGACCTTTGGAGGACCCTAGTGATCTAGGCTTTATGGCGCTTAATTATGAGCCAGCTTAATCTTACATGGGGCATTTACCTGTTAGGTTTGGAGGAAATGGTACGACCAAGCATAAATTTGAAAAGGTGTTAAATCTGGTACAAACAGAAAATGGGTCACTTTTTATCCTTCAGGGGTATATAATGGAATTTTCTCTTTCAGTTACATGTAGTATTCTCCTTTTGTTGTTTTTTCGCAAAAAAAAGTGTTGAATTACTCATGTCACGTCATTTTTATCTTTTCACGCAATATCTCATTCTTCACTGGTAAATCCTCCCTCGAATGCCATATTATTAGGAAAATCATGGCTATTTCCGTTTAAATAGAAGCCGTATAAATTTTGACCTAAATCAATGTCGTACAAAATGAAGTTGCCAAATTTTCATGTGGCAATGCTAATTTGTACAATCTATTCTTTTTCTTGCCGAAATTTACTCAAGTCTCGTGAGCAAAGCAAACCTTTCACACAATTAAAGTAGCCCAAATTCTTGTACGATAAGCTCGAATGCAAAACCAAAGATTTGATTTTGCTCCACTCTGAAAAATGCTAGCTCGAACACGAGAGGAAACATACCAAGCTTATTACCAAATGGAAAATACTCTCAACAAACTGGCCATCGCTCACGACTAAGAGTAGATGGTGAATTACAACTACTTGAGTGTGGCCTTTCGGCGTGTCGTTTATAGTTATAATAGTATAAAAGATACTTAAACCATTGTGCAAAACAAGAGTGGCATGCATTTAGATCATTTCAACACATTTTAGTATAGATATAGATACACCAACCTTAAAATAAACAGAGTTCAGACACTCTAATCTTTCAACCCAGCTGACATCTACCGTTTATTCTGAAAGCCGCAGCCATGGAGGTCCAGCCCAAATAAACTCATCCCTAGAAGCCAAGGACTTTGTTCTGGCTGTTTCAGCCGACAACGTTGATGGTGAGTTGCATGCCTAGACCGCAATGGTCGGGCAAGCTGCAAACAAACCACCTACTTCCCGCCTTGTCAAGCATGACGGAATCGCTACCGGAGCTCCATGAGTTGATTGGGTGGCCTACATTGCATGCCTTGTAGTCGTCGGCGCGCACCTCCAGTACCGTGTGACTACCAACAGGGTACATGAACACTGTGAAAGAGTAAACAGACACGTAAGAGTACATCTTTAAAAAAAAAAAACAAAGGTAGTACGTAGCTTCGATATTATACGATATAATATGATTATCCTATTTTTTGACAAATTGTAAGGAGCTATCATGAGAATTTTAGTCTTCTGGAACCAATTAACACATCGCATCTTTTGATTGTACCAGATGAAAGTTGCGAGATCCCACACAAAAAATTTCCTAGCAATTTCCCGAGCGAGCCGCGTCATCCCGCCAACGCGAGCACATGCGGACGATAAGAAAAAATATGAGACCTGGAGGTTTATAAGAATTTTGGTGTGTACAGACCCATGAACGGGCGCTGTCACTCAAACTCGAGGGGGGCAGCACAACAGGTATCAACACCTTGCTAGCCATCTAGGGTTGGCCTCGGTTCACGAGAAAAAAAAATATAACGATAATTATTTTGTAACACGGAGGAGCCTCCTTCTCTAAATTTTAGCCCCATGATCTTCCGATATAACTATTCGTAACCTTTTTTTCGAGGTTGACCTATTTTCCACAAGTTTCAATCCTCGAAGCACAACCACAGAGGGGAATGTCATACACATGGCGTAGCATTCTTCGCGGCCTTGAGATTATGAAAGAGGGAGTGATCTGGAGAGTGGGTGCTGGTGAAAACATTGATGCGTGGTCGGATCCCTGGATTCCGCGTGGTGCAACAAGGAAACCGGAGGCGACTAGAGGCCAGTAAATTATCTCCACTGTTAGCGAGCTCATCAACCCAATCACTGAGACCTGGGACGAGGAGCTGATTCGGGATAATTTTACAGCTGAGGACGCCTTTGATATCCTCTCCATCCCTGTTCGTCCCGGCATGGATGACTGGCTAGCATGGCACTATGATAGCAAGGGAATATTCAGTGTTAAATCTGCATATAAGTTGGGTGTCAGCCTCCGAGATACGACGATGAGACGTGATACAAGCACATCTGCGGTAACCATCCAAAATCAGAGGGAGGAATGGAATAATATCTGGAATTTGGATGTACCAGGAAAAGTGAAGATCTTTTTATGGCGTTTCGCGCATAACAGTTTACCGACCCGGAAAAATATTCAGGAAAGGTGTGGATTTGGACACTCGCTGTCCAGTCTGTAACCGTTTAGATGAAGATGGAGGCCATATTTTCCTGAAGTGTAAATTTGTTAAACATATTTGGAGACAGATGAATCTGGAGCATATCAGATTGGAGCTCACTAGTTGTCCAAATGCTCGAGAGGTTCTTCAGCGGGTCTGGGCCTTGCCAATGCAGCAGAAGATTAAAACATCGATACTGTTGTGGGATTGGTGGACACACCGGAATAAAATCAATTCAGGCGAGTGCCATAAGACACCGGATGAGCTATGCTTCCTAATCAACAAGCACCTCCAGGACTTCATGCCGGAGCCAAAAACGAACACTACTGCGCCCGTATTTGTGCACAAGTGGGAGCTGCCACCTCCAGGACATGTGAAGGTAAACTTTGATGCCTCTTTCATAGCTGAAAACCAAGACGGTGCTTTTAGGTTCGTCGTACGGGACGACGCCGGCGAGTTAATTGCTGCTGGAGCGGGGAAACTATACCACTTGAGAAGTGCTTTTCAGGCGGAAGCATCTGCTTGTGTTGCTGCAATGGAAGCCACGGCTAGCCTGGGTTGTTTCAGAGTGATTTTTGAATCAGATTCCACTACTTTGGTCAGTGCCATCAAGAATGGAGGTTACGATCTTGCAGATAGTGGTGTGCTTGTCCGGGAAGCGCGAAGCTTAGGCATCCTGCACTTTAATAGTGCAGATTTCTTATCTTGTCGCCGAAACTGTAATATGGTAGCTCATTGCTTAGCCCAGTTTGCCTATCAGGCTAGTGTTCCGTCATCTAGTTGGATGAATGATGCTCCTGATTTTGTAATCGGTTTGGTTGCCAGCGATATAGCTGCGCAACACGTTTAGTGGAATAAATATGTTCCCATCAACAAAAAAAAACTTTAGTGGTTAATTAGGAGGAAGAGAGGGCCCCCCCGGATCACACCTCTTAGTTAACAGTGTAGATTGCGCGCGAGTATGTTCTCTACCAGATAGCATGCCATGTGCGTACGTGTCTGTATCAGACGATTCAGCGCCGCTGCGGCATGAGTGCATGTCTATGACACGGAATTACCGTCAGACATATGTTGCAGCGCAAAGAGTCTCAGGAAAATTACATACTGAGGGTGTCGCCAACTCTGAAAGTTTTGCCGTCGGTCCAAGTTGCAGGGTAGTCGAGGGTCCAGCCTGCTTCGTCGCCGACCATGTATACCACGGCGGAGGCTGGCACGGAGAGAAAGGCGACGGTGATGGCGGCAGCAGCCAAGAGCAATACTTGCCGGGAAGCCATCACGTATGTTTTCTAGCCGATAGCTCTTGTCTGAATTTCTCGCTCTTTGGCATGGCAACAGTTGTGCCAATTCTCATGTATTTGTAGGGAGACCGATCGAGGATGCAGAGATCAGTGTAAATTTACAGAGCGGGAGCAGCTGCAGGCTAATCATGACAGCGTTTTCTTACGTTTGTCTATCAGCGGAGAGGGCCGATCCGGGGCATAGTAATGAACTAAGCTAGCGACAAGAGCTGGGACATTGGTCTTTCCTCCGGCGACGTTACTCATAGAGTCTTAGTCGGCTTCTGGGTTGGCGTTTTCAGCTCGACGCTCCAGAAGTTCAGATATCACATCCCCGAGAACTCAAGACTCCAAGCCCACCACCGCGAGAACCGAGCAACGCCGCGCGAGGAGATCTTGCCGCCGGGCCTGAGGATCATTCTGATTAAATTTATATGCTACATCATGCACGTACGGTACGGTCTTTCAAGTTGACTCCGTGAATGTGCTTGAGCGAGCGAAGCCGATGTGTGTGAAAGGTAGTCAAGCTTGTCGCCAAGTTAGTTTCATCAGGTTGTGAGTCGATCGGCACGACAGCGTTTTCTGAACCTGTGCGTGTTCGTTCCCATTGTGTATTTGCTTTACATAAACTGAACCTGACACGTACTGTGTTTACGTGGAGGTGCGTCTAGTTTCAGAACGAGTCATGATCTCGATCGTGGGATGGCACGATGTAAGCGGATCATGGCGTAGGAGTCGGTCAAGGTTTGTTTGCTTTCCTTCTGTTGAATAAAAGGAAGAAACGGAAAAGACGCTGAAGTTAAGCATCGCAAAATACTCTGTCTCCTGTTTCCATCCGTTCATGTGTATGCAGGAAAGTATCAGGGCGACGAACTGATGAATCCACCAAAATTTCCACGTGATCGCATTGTGTCAAGGCCTGAGATCCAACATTTGGTATCAGAGCCAAGTTGTTCTTGGTGGCAATCGCGGCGGCGGTGTTGATTGGTGGCGTAGAGGCGGCGGTGACTGAAGATGGGCGATAAAACTCCTCTCAACAGCGGCGGAAAGAACACGCCGCCGAGCAAGAGGCCGGGCGCTGATGCTGGAGCCAGCGAGAGCGCCGTGGTGGTGCACTCGTCATCGAGAGGAGGTGGCGTCCCGATCCACTACCCGCAACTCACCGACACGAACTATGGTTTGTGGGCGGTGAAAATGAAGATCATCCTCCGTTCCCTCCGCTGTTGGAGCGCGATAGAGGGAAAGGGTGAGCACGATCCGGGGAAGGACGAGAACACATTTGTGGCCCTGTCCCAGTCAGAACAGGAATCAATGGTGATGGTGCTCGCGGAATACGATACTGCGGCGGAGGCGTGGGAGGCAATCCGACGGATGCACGCCGGTGAGGATCGTGTCAAGAAGGCACGGGTGAAGCAGCTCAAGCTCCAACTTGATCGCATGGAGATGGAGGACTCTGAGACGATTACCGGGTTCACACAGAAGCTGACCACGCTGGTCGGCGAGATCCGGTCGCTAGGAGAGAAGATCAGCGATGAAGATGTGATCGAGCGTCTCTTCAGTGCAGTCCTGGTAGATTTGCCGATGTCGTGAACACAATCGAGCAATGGGGCGACCTCACCACCATGTTTGTCAGCGAGGCTATTGGGCGACTGGCATCACACGAGGAAAACCAGCGCGGGCGGCGTCGCAGCAACAACAGCAAAGACGACCAGCTAATGCTCGTAACGAGGGCACTGGAACAGCTCATGAAGGGTAAGAAGAGCCATGATGGTGCAAGTGGCTCAGGCGGGTCAGGCACGAAGAAGAGCGGCGACCGCGGTGACCGTGGCAAAATTGGCAAGGACCAGGGCAAACAAAAGAAGAAAGGAAAATTCGACATTGCCAAGGTCCGATGCTATAACTGTAATGAAAAGGGTCATTTTCAGTCTGATTGCCCGGAGCCAAAGCGAGAGAAGGTAAATCTTGCGGAGAAGGAAGATGAAGATCCAGCCCTTTACCTTGTGAGTTAGTGCTGTCAGATGATGTACCAGAAGGACAAGTTTTTCTCAATGAAGAGAAAGTGGTGCCAAAGCTTACAGGTGACCAGGAGACGTCGTGGTACTTGGACACAAGAGAAACTAACCATATGACTGGCAACTCTGAAAAATTTGCTGATCGAGCCATCAAGGTTAGAGTCCGGTTCGGAGATGGATCCGCGTAGAGATCTGTGGGCGTGGCTCAGTCCTATGGCAAAGCCACACCGGAGAGCACTGAGTACTGTCGGATATTTATTTCATCCCGAGGCTTAAGAGTAACATCATTAGTTTGGGCCAACTGGATGAAATCGGTTGCAAATACTCGGCAGAAGATGGAGTGATGACTGTGCTAGATCAGCAGAGGAAGTTGCTAGCTAAAGTTAACAGAACAAGGAAATAGGATGTACATTCTGAACATAAGCCAAGAACCAGGCGCATGCAAAGGAGACCTCTTGGCTGTGGCATATGAGGTATGGGCATGTAAGTTTTCGTTCACTCCGTTCACTAGCAACCGAAGGCTTGGGTAAGGGGATGCCACTACTAGAGCAGGTGGATCAAGTATGTGATGGCTGCATGCTGGCAAAGCAGCGTCGATTACCATTCCCAGTTGAATCAATGTTCAGAGCTACACATCCGTTGCAACTTGTGCATGGTGATCTATGCGGTCCCATCACACCAGAAACGCTAGGAGGGAAACGATATTTCCTTCTCGTGGTGGATGACTTCTCTCGTTTCATGTGGGTGGCTCTGCTCGCCACAAAAGATGAGGCACTGGTCAGAGATTAGCAGAGAGAGAACGAAATCTCAAGCTGAAGGCGATAAGGACCGACCGTGGGGGTGAGTTTACTTCTGATGATTTTGTGAAACAATGTGATGATCATGGGATCAGGCATTACCTCACTGCTCCGTACACGCCACAACAAAATGGGGTGGTGGAAAGGAGAAACCAGACAGTAGTGGGATGGCAAGAAGCCTATTGAAGAGCATGGGCATGCCAGCAAGATTTTGGGGAGAGGCAGTAGCCACAAGAGTGTATCTTCTGAACCGGTCCCCGACAAAGAGTGTGAAGGGGAAGACACCCTACGAGGCTTGGCATGAGAGGAAGCCGTCAGTCCATCACCTGCGTACATTCGGTTGTGTTGCACACGTGAAACATGTAGGCCCTGGAGTGACCAAGCTATCTGACAGAAGTGTTCAAATGGTGTTCATAGGCTATGAGCAAGGCTCAAAAGCCTACCGTATGTATGATCCGGAGAAGAAGAAATTTGTGGTGACAAGAGATGCAGTGTTCGAGGAGGACATGTGTTGGGAATGGCACTCGAGCATAGCCACTGAAAGTAATCCTGAAACTGTTTTTACTGTTCACTATCCGACAACAACGGCAGAGAAATCTCCCGATACTGCTGTCGCGGTAGAATGTTTCCCATATCAGTCTGCCCCTGTAGCACCAGAACCCGCGAGCAAGACCCGTCACGCTGGTCAAGGCACCGTGCTTCCAATGGACTTGCCAACCCCATCTACAACACCGGCGAGTGAAATGACACCAGGCTCATCTCACACCCAGAAATCGCCATGGTCAGAACCTTCACAGGGACCCCAAGGCAAGTGCCTATTCGAAGAAATCTATGGTGAAACAAAGATCGTAGATGCAGCTTACTCAGGCCTCTGTTTCTTTGGGATGGATGAGCCAAGCACATTCGCTGAGGCTGAGAAGGAAGCAAGTTAGCAGCGAGCAATGAAGGAAGAGCTTGAGCATAGTGAGTAACCGAACCTGGGAACTTGTAAATCTTCCAAAGGGAAAAAGGAGATTGGTCTGAAGTGGGTTTACAAGTTGAAGAAAGATTCAAAGGGAGATGTTGTGAAATACAAAGCTAGACTGGTTGCAAAGGGATACGTGCAGAAGCAAGGGGATAGACTTTGATGAAGTGTTTGCCCCTGTAGCTCGGATCGAGACAGTGTGGCTTCTCATTGCCTTGTCAGCGCAGATGGGTTGGCGGGTCCATCACATGGATGTTAAGTCTGCCTTTCTCAATGGAGAATTAGAGGAGGAAGTATATGTATCACAACCTCCCGGATTTGTTGTCAAGAGAGAGAACAAAGTTCTGAAATTGCACAAAGCTCTCTACGGTCTACGCCAGGCTCCCCGGGCATGGAATACCAAACTGGACAGTACAAGGAAAGCCACTTGATCTGTCGACAAAGCAATGTTCCAAAAAAAATCTTAGTTCTTTCCTTTCATGTCCCCCACGTGGAGGAGATGGTCGTCTGATACGTGCATTTTACATTATTAATATTGTTATATATATGTTTAGTTTTTATTGGTATTTGACATATTATTAATGTATTTTTAGTTGATTTCCGGGACTTTCCTACAAAGTCCTTTTTATTGGTGTTCAATTTGTGGGAGACAGAAAACCTTTTTTTAGTATTTTGCTATTTCAAGAACCTTCTATACACCTAAAAATCGAAGGAACAGAAAAATACCTGATCAGTTTTTCACCTGGAGAACGACCGTGAGCCAAAGAAGCAGGCGGGGGGGGGGGGGATGATGACTGCGAAAACACAGATCAATTTTAGCTAGTTTCGAAATAAGAGCATCGAACCACGAGGAGCTACTAGTTAAGGTCTTAATACCCCTTGCTACTACCTATTAAAGATTACTTGTAAATTGTTTTCTAATCTCAAAATGTTTTTAAGGGATGGTTGTAATTGGTTGCAATAAAGTAAATAAAGCAGTAAAAGCGTTATGAGAAATGAGTTAAAACTTAATAAGACAAAGTGTTCTCAGGGATTATTGGATCCACCTCTAGCATTAGGATTCATGTTAATCAAGATGAAGTATGCTTTTAATCATATTGTGTGTGGGAGAGCTTCATAACAAGATACGCCCAGAAAGCTATTGGTCATCGCATCTCTAAATAACTACAGCAGCTAGTCTTCTGCAAGACACATATTGACTATTGCTATTAAGGGTTTTACCTCGTGGTTATCGATATGAGTTTAGTGAGTCCATCTTTATCCCCCTCATACATGTGTTAAAGTGCCGATACGGTAATATCGTTTCTCGTCGTTCACTTTACCAAACTTCAAAGGGTAGTTCCCTCTCGAGACCATAAGGTAAGTATTACATGGTGCACGACACATAATATCAAGAGAGAGAACTAACACACATTAATACTTAAAATCATAAATCATCTTAGGTTCATCTCATATTCATGCTAGGGTTTCTCCATCTACCCAAGAACTAAAGGAACTACTCACACATGGAATCACTCAAGAACATCATCATAATATTATGGAGGGGATGAAAGGAATGGAATGAATTTGAACACAAATCCACAATAGCAATCAAGATTACATATATGGTTGAAGGTGAATGGTATTGGTGATGCAGCGGTTGATGATGAAGGGGATGATGCCTTGTCCTCTGAAGATCCACGTAGCAGCATGAATGTTGTCTTCTCCAAATTTCCTTCTCTAGATCCGATCTAGGGAGGTGTTTCTCTGTTTTTGAGGAGCTGTGTGTCTCGGATCTCTCCGCCGTCTGCGCGAGATGGGAGTATTTGACGAGCCGGTGCTCCTGACACATCGTACGGGCGGGCTCCCCTGTACCGGTGCCTGATAAACTTACTGGAAGTTCTCCTCGCATCCTCTCTTCGCCCAGGTGCTTAATTAAGTGCTTAAATGATTTTTATCACGTCAACATACCATTAAAGGTGGTTTTTTATATTTCATCATTGCCTTATTATTTCAAGATCCTGTGTAAACAAGCATAAAAGGGCGCGGTAGCGCGGTGAAATACAAAAATCCTACTACTACACAACGATAACTTAATGAAACAACGGTGTAAAAACATGCTAAAATGCACTCATCACGCCATGAGGGTCAAAAGAGAGCAGGTGGCGCCCCCTAGCTAGGCGTGCCACCTAGGCTTGTTTCGCCCTCGAGCGTCGCCTTGGGCCCCCTTTATATAGATGCCTCCGTTTTGCCCAAAAACATAAGCCATATTTTTCTGAGCTTTATGGAGGCGGCGGCAGAGGCGAAAGTCCTCTCCTACTTTGGGAGAGGGCAGACCCTGCAACACCGGTGCCTTCGGTGAAGGAAAAATCGACGCCATCATCATCACCACTCCTCCTTGACGTAGGGGGAGACCTCTCCATCAACATCTACATCAGCACTATCATCACCACCATCACCATCTACGAGATCGACTTCATCCTCCACATAGTTTGTGTTTGACTGAACCCCGGATATTGTTTTATGGGCTAGTTGCATGTTTGTGATTGGCATTTTGGCATTATTTGGTGGAGAGATTATATATTCAGATTGTGTTGTAACCATTATGTCTCTGGTCCATATCATGTTTGACACTTGTGAGTAGTTCCCCATGTTCCTGAGGGCATAGGATGATCTCGCTATGATTTTATATGATGTGCAATAAGTATTTGGTCAAGTTTTTTTTAATCTTTTATGTTGTTCTATGATGGTTCTATGCGAATGTCGATTGCATATTACTTCACCTGTATGGGCTCATAGGGCTGCACTTTAATGTAATGAATGAGTGTTGGAAGGGATGGAATGACAAAAACCGTTCTCCAATACTTTGAGTTGCATTAGAGGGGTTCATGTCGGGGACGAATGATCTAATTGCTATGGTGGGACATTTATGTCTTCATGATTCATATACTTGCACATGAGAACATGTCGATGAAGAATCCAGTCCCGACGCCTTCTCCTTTGGTGGTAAAAAAGTGATGCCTGCACTAGGTCTCGTTGGGTGTAGCCTAAAGATGCCCAATCCAGCAAATAAGATCTCGGATGGGGCTCGCCTAAGAATGCCTGAAAGCTCACACGAAGGGCAACTTGCTTCTCCGTGTCTGTGACCGCCAGACCTCCAGGCTCCAGGTGTCTCTTGGACATGATGAAGTTCTTCCTCCTTCTACCATTGGACCAGAGGTGGATTGCATATCCTAGTCTGATCGGGGGTTGTGGCCATCTCGCCCTTTGGCAGACTGATCCTAATTTCTCTCTCGGCGAGGGTGAGAGGCGGAGACTCCTGGGCAATTTCCAGCTAGAGGTGAAGATTTCTGTAATGCTTGTTGTGCCGCTTCTTTAGCTCCCTTTGCCATTCTCTCGAGCTTGACGTGAAGTCTGTGGATGGGCTCATTGGATGACACCTCCCTGCCACATGCCTCCTGCACTATCTCCTGCAATCCCTCCATGCAGGGCCAAAAAACCTCGAAGCGAATAGGCGAAAACTTGGTGATGTCTGCAGCCCCAACAAGGAGCAGAGGTGCATGGCCCGAGATGAAAAATGGCAGGGATTGGAGAACTGGCCTCGTTTTAATTTTCGTTTTTGTTGAGGTACTTTGTACTCTTCGGTATTTCTCTTAATGCTAGGTTTCTATTCGAAAAAAATACGCCATTGACTACATCTAGATTATTATTTATTTTGAAATTGAAGAGTGCTATAGGAGCATTGGGGAGTCGATTGGCCTTTCCTGCTACTCCGTCTTAGACTAGTCACAATGCATAGTATCATATAGAAGTATCATGTGTATGATACTACTATATGTTATTATGTCCACAATGCATAGTATCATATGCTAGTATCATAATCTTCTTATATTAATTGATTTGTAAAATAAAAGCAATTATATGTATAAGATTTATTTGGCATTAAATTTTCTGGTAGTACGTGCTATGATACGGTATCTACCTATAATACGGTATCAATGCAAATATATGTATAAAATTTATTTGGCAGTAAATTTTTCTAGTAGTACGTGCTATGATACGGTATCTACCTATGATACTACTCGCATCTAGAAGTAATCATGTCTCTCACCTTTAATTCACTGCCAGATCAGGTTTTTGAGATGCATGATATACTCCCACTATGGTAGTCTTAAAAACATGCTAGTAATATTTTGCTCTTTAATTTGTAGTAGTAGTATCCTAAAAAATCACCCGCAATCAATGGTGAAAATTTATTTGTATCCTCGAATGACATGCCACGTTATTGATTGAGTCGAGCAGTATATTTGGTGCAGAAGATATCTCATATCTTGTACCCACCTACTACCTGCAATCACCGGCCTGAACCGAGAAAGCGAGGAGAAAGCCATGGCGGAGCAGCAGCTCGCGGACGCCATGAAGGACCAGGCCGCCTTCTCCATGCGACCCCTCCGTGGCCTCGGCCTCCGCGGAGACCAAAATGTCGCCTTCTCGCCGGTGTCTTTCCACGCCGTCCTCTCCCTCCTCGCGGCGGGTGCCACGGGTGCCATCCGGGACCAGATCGTCTCCTTCCTTGGCCCAGCCGGCGCTGAAGCGCATGCTGCCCTCATGTCCAGCTTCGGCCAAGCACCCAGGCCCAGCTGCGAGGTAGGGAGACGGAGTCCCAAGATCCGGTGCGCTACGGGGGTGTGGGTCGACTCTTCGCTCCGCCTCAAGCCCGCCTTCGCGGCCATGGCGGCATCCAGGTTCAACGCGGAGGCGCGAGCCGTCTCCTTTGGGTCAAGCCCCGAGCAGGCCAGGTCGGAGATCAACGAGTGGTTGAGGGCAGCACAGGCGGCCAGTGGAAGGAGCTTCTTCTTGAGGGTTCCATCAGCACCGCCACGATGGTCGTCCTCGCGAATGCACTCTACTTCAGAGGCTACTGGTACGACCCCTTCGACCCTACGCTCACGGAGGACGGCGACTTCTATGTCTCGCCAGGCCACGCCGTTCGCACGCCGTTCATGGCCGGGAACTACTTGCACGAGTACATGTGCATCGCCTGCCACCCCGGCTTCAAAGCCCTGCGAATGATCTACGCCGGCAGCCATCACGGCCGTCTTCTCTCCATGTGCATCTACCTCCCCGACGATCGGGACGGGCTGCCTGGATTGGTGCACGCGCTCAGCTCTGACCCTGCCGCACTCCTCGCCGTGCCGACGAAACCGGTGCCCGTTGGCGAGCTGAGGATCCCCAAGTTCGAGGTGTCGCTGAGGCTTGAGGCCTCGCAGCTCCTCCGCGACCTCGGGCTGGACCTGCCGTTCCATCTCAATCCAGCCGGCCAATCCTTCTCGGAGATGCTTGAAGATTCCAAGACGCCGATGGCTGTGTCGTCCGTCATCCACCACTGCTCCGTCAGTGTCAACGAGGAAGGTACCGTGGCCACTGCAGCCACCAATATGGAAATTATTGGATTTGGCCCACCGCCGGATGAGGTAATCGTAGACTTCGTCGCCGATCACCCCTTCCTCTTTTTAATCATCAGGGAGGAGGAGGGGGGCAACACCGGCGCAATTGTTTACGCCGGCCAAGTTGTTAAGACTACTCATAGTGGGAGTAACATAGCTAGTAACATCACACACACCAATGCATTTTGGTGACATGGCATGACAATAAATGAAGAAAGAGAGTGATGTGGTAACTAGCTATGTTACCATAACATCACACACCCCAAGACAAGATGAGTCTACAACATACTAAATGACACAATGCATGACACCACATATAAGTTACTACCCACTATGGAGGTAGTAACTTAAACTAGTAACCTATGTCATGTTACTAGTCTAAGTTACTCCCCACTATGACTAGCCTAATCCTCTCTTAGATTAATGTATGATAAATTAATTCAAGTTCCTACTATATTTTCCTCTCCAAAACATCCTCAGATGAACCCTCTATTGGATCCAAATTCTAGTCTTTAATGTAAGCTTATGTACTCTTCGAATATCAGCTTAATGCTCTGCTTTGTCGTGTGAGACTGAAGTCTAGGATCTTTTTTTTTTTACCTTGAAGTCTGGGATCTTTTGCCAAGGTACTAGTCGTCTAGTCTACTTAGGTTTAGACAATTTCCCTTGCTGCAGAAATACTTGATACAACTCTATAGATAACTATTCCCACCGTTATAAAATAACTGTCACAAATTCATCTACATTTACACATATCTAAGCATGTTTAGTGGTAGATACATATAAATTTAGATAACATATCAGCATAGTACTTGGTGTCGAGAAATGTTCAGTTAGATATGAAAATGTGCTGCAATAGTACAATGAATCGCAAGAATAACAGAACCGAGTACTCATTTATAAATTATTGGGTGAAAAACTCCTGAAAATTCAGGAATTTCAGAAGTGTTGGAGATACTAAATATTTTGTAATGAGTAAATGTGGAAACTGGGAATCATATGAAATACAAAAACCCTGCTGGCTCCCCTATCAGCTGCACAAAAAACTTCTCCATGTTTTCTGTATTCACACAAAAAGGTGTCGTTCATGTAAAATAAATATAAATCTTAATTGAGTAGGAATGTACGGACATGAATATTAGAATGGCAACACTAAGAAGTTGTATAGTTGAATCTGAATCAAGTTTGGAGGAATCTGATTATGTGAATACTAAATAAATGGAAGAAAATGAAAGCTGACTTCAAACTGTTTTATTGACTGTCGATTCTATCAAACTGGTCTTTTGTAATAACTTCAGCAAATGTTAATATGCAGAACCTTCATCTGGTGATTAGAATTTGAAGACAGGGTCTCGTGTATAAAGCGCGACTTCAAAAAAATATTAACCAACAGAATTTGAAGCACCGGTACTTGGCTACTTGCCGACGACTTCTTGCGTGAGCTAAAACCAACGAAACCCAAATAAATCAAATGCACTGCAGCTTCTGCAAGCATGAAACCACTGAAGAAGTAACCCAAATTTGCAAAAAAAATCCTCTCGCGATACTTCCTAGACCGGGACAAATTCCAAACCTTGTGGTAGTCCTGCACAAATAGATGAATCAATGTAAGCTTATACACCAGCATTGACTCTTTAATGTAAGCTTATACACATCCTGAGATGAAGCCTATGCTTTGTCGTTGTTAACAGATACTCTAAGATAGCCTAGTTATTGTTTAGATATTGTTGATATCTCTAACTGAATCACGGCCTGATCTTGCTATTCTTATTTTGCAAGGCATGTGCTGGTTGTAGGCTATATATATAGCAACGATTCCTATCAATGAAATCAGTTGCCCCAAACCGAGTCTTCTCCACCCGTTCGTAGTTTAGGCTCCTTCATGGTATCAGATACCTAGATCCAATCTCCTCTACAGCTTCCGCCGCCGCCTCCCCTCTCCCTCGCCGCCATGAGGTCGATCGGCTACAACTCCGCCTCCTCCTCCTCGGACTCCGATGATGATGCCTTCGAACAGTTCGGTATCCCCGTCGCAACTCAAACTCTCCCCACCTCTCAGCTGCAGGCTCTCCGCATCCGTGACCACGTCCTCGTCACGTTGGATTACGAGAAGGAGAACTACGGCATCTGGAGCCGCCAATTCCTCACCGCCCTCTCCAAGTTCGGGCTCCGGGATCACATCGACGGCTCCCCCGCCCAGGGAACCTCCGACTAGGTGCTCAACGACTTCGCCATCGTCTCCTGGTACGATGGCACGGTCACGCCCTCCACTCTGGCGATCGTGGAGCCCCGCAACGCCACCGCCCGCTCCCTCTGGCGCGCCATCCGCAGCGTCTTCCGCGACAACCGCGACAGGCGCGCCACCTACCTCCGCGACGAGTTCCATGGCTTCAACCAAGACGACCTCTCCGTCGTCGAGTACACCTCCAAGATGAAGGAGATGGCGGACACGCTCGGCGACCTTGGCTCTCGCGTCCGTGATCGCGAACTCGTCCACAACGTCCTCCGCGGCCTCAACGAGCAGCTGCAGCACGCTGTCCCGCACATGACGCGCGGTCGTCTGCCCAACTTCATCAAGCTCCGCTCCTTCTTGCTCTTGGAGGAGCGGCGTCTCGGTCGTCGCGCTCGCATCGTCGCCCACAATGCGCTCCTCGCCCAAGCTCATCACGCGCTCCAGGCCGCCGGCACTCCTATGCCGGCCTACACCAACCCTACGCCGCCCCCCTACTTCAACTCGCCGCCAGCGGGCTTCTACGGTGCAGGTACCACCCACGCCGGCCCTTCCATTGCTCCCGGACAGGGCAAGAAGAAAAAGAAGAAGGGGGCTGCTCCGGCTGCCCCGGCCCCATTCGCCCCTCCCGCCGCGGGGGCCCATCCGCCCGCTCCTTCTGCCCGTCCGCACCCATACGCACCGGCACTCGCTGGTACGTTCCAGGCCTGGGCGGGTCCTAGCATCCTCGGAGCCGCTCCTGGTGCTCGTCCGCCTGCTCCGACCGCGCCCCACGGTCTCGCCGTCCACGCCACCCCTGCCGCCTCGACCGCCCCCTCGGCTGCTCCTCCGACGCAGTGGGATCAGTCGGCCGTCATCGCCGCGCTGAACCAGATGGCCCTTCAAGCGCAACCAGGGCACGGAAGCGAGTGGGTCTTCGACAGCGGTGCCTCTTCTCACATGGGCTCCGGTTCCGGTATACACCTCTCACCTCGTCCTCCAAATTTTCCTTCTCACATCATTGTCGGTGATGGTTCCTCTCTCCCTATCACCGGCACTGGTTCCGTTCACTTTCGCACATCCACTCGCCCTCTCTCCCTTCTCAACATTCTTGTCTCTCCAAAACTCATCAAATATCTAGTGTCTGTCCGTGCTTTTACACGTGATAATTTTGTTTCTATTGAATTTGACCCTTTTGGCTTTTCTATCAAGGATTTGGCAACGGGACAGGTTATTCACCGATGTAACTCCACCGGCGACCTCTACCCCTTCGTGCAGCCGTCCCAATGTTTCCTCGCCACCGTCTCTGCAGCTTTGTGGCATCAGCAACTTGGACACCCCGGCACTGAAGCATTGGCCAACGCCTCCAAATATTTCAAATTCAGTTGTAATAAAATTTTGCCCACGCACTGCAATGCATGTCGTTTGGGCAAACACACTAGACTCCCTTTTTCTTCCTCTACCACCAAAACATCTGCTGCTTTTGAGCTTTGTCATTGCGATTTATGGACTAGTCCCTGAAACATTGGCCAACGCCTCCAAATATTTCAAATTCAGTTGTAATAAAAGTTTGCCCACGCACTGCAATGCATGTCGTTTGGGCAAACACACTAGACTCCCTTTTTCTTCCTCTACCACCAAAACATCTGCTGCTTTTGAGCTTTGTCATTGCGATTTATGGACTAGTCCTGTATTAAGCATCTCGGGTTTTCAATACTACCTTGTTATCTTAGATGATTTCACGCATTTCACTTGGACGTTTCCTATTCGTGAAAAGTCTGAAGTTCATCCTCTTCTCGTGGCGTTCTATGCTTATGTTCGCACTCAATTTTCGTCCTCCATTAAAGCTTTCCAGACCGACAATGGACGAGAATTTGAATTTGATAACACTGCAAACCGCGCCCTCTTTACCCAACATGGCACTCTTCTACGCCTTACATGTCCATACACCTCCCAACAAAATGGCAAGGCCGAGCGCATTCTTCATACACTCAATGATGGCGTTCGTACTCTCCTTATACACGCGTCCATGCCATACCCATGGTGGGCTGAGGCTCTCGCCACCTCCACCTATCTTCTAAATCGCCGCACATGCAAAGCCAACACCATCACTACTCCCTATGAGCTTCTCCATGGTTTCGCCCCGACTTTCGGTCTCTTCGAGTGTTCGGTTGCCTGTGCTATCCAAATCTCACCGCCACAGCACCTCACAAACTCGCACCCCGTTCTACTCCTTGTGTCTTTCTTGGCTATCCGGACGGACGAAAAGGATATCGATGTTATGATCCAGTGTCTCGGCGCATTATTTTCTCACGGCATGTTACATTTGTGGAAAAAGTGTTTCCTTTCAGCTCTCTGGACTTCAGCATCGCCCCGATTTTGGCTCCACGCGACACCAGCGAGGCAGCGACGACCCTCCACCGGTCTACGTCGATCACGTCGCGCCCCCTGCATGCTCCAGTGACGGGCCATGCAGCCCACCCGGCTCCTCTTCATCCACCTCGGCTACGATCGCGTCGCCAGGATCCATCCATGCTGGTCTGACCTCGTCACCCGGCCGCAGCTGTAACATCCCAAAAAAATTCAAGAAAGAGATAAAGAGAGAGTTTCCAAAACCCAAATTTTAGAACTAACAAAAACTTTTTCACAACACAAGTGCTATGCATATACTCATATTTTATTTGGTGCAAAGTGTGCATATTGCCATGATGAATGCTTGTGTGTTTGCAAGAGTGCTAAAACCCTAGTACAAGATCACTTGATCAATCAAACCAAAGGAAAAATAAAAGAAGAAAGAAATAAGAAAAATGCCACACACACACACTCACATATGAATTTGGCCAATTTTGCAAATACTTGACCTAGGACATTTTGGCTTGCGCCATTAGTTGTAAATGGATACTAAACACTATTTAGCATTATTGGAATCAAAGAAACTCAAATCAAATCAATTTTGAATCAAATTTGAGCTCACATACAATTATGGTCAAATTGACAATTTATAACCTGATGCCTACTTTGAGCCTTGTTATTTAAAGATTTCTAAACTAAAAGTTGCCAACTTTTGGCACCTCATCCAAGACAACATAAAAGTGAACAACTTTGCTCAAACACTCATCTGCAAACTCTTCTTGAATTCAAAGATAGGATCAAGCAAAGTAAGGAGCTTGAAACAAATTTAAGATAATATGCAATTTGAATTTTTACCAAACACTTCAAAATTGACCACCACCACTACCAATCTACTGCAAATAATATATGATTCAAACCCACCAAATTTCATCCAAAAATTCCAAAGTAAAGTTCTTGCGGCCATTTCACCAAACACCTTGCCAGCACCAACCTGCCAACTCTGGACATTGCAATGTCCAGCAGTTCTTGGCCTTCCCCATCGACCCTATGTCATCCTTGCTACTTCTTTGGCCCCTCTGAGCTGTGCCAAACACTTTGGACAAGAAATGGTACACAGGGTCGTCACCATTGTGACCAACACATGCCATGCCGTGGCATGGCATGGACATGCCCTTGCTCTCTCTCTCTGGACCTTGCTAGCATGCACCACCTTGTCAACTAGTCTCCTCTCAACCCCCTGACCGTGCTAGACACAAGCCTCGGTCGATTTGTGCACCGCAACGGCCAGAAAACGTGACGCCCAGACGTGCCAGTGACGTGCACGCGCGCGCCAGGGCGTGCACGGCGAGCGCCACGGGCACGCCCAAAGCACACGTCGCCCCGCCAGCTCCGTTGACCCCAGCCTCTTCTCTCTGCGCCACCAGCTCCGCGACGTCACCAGCCACCGCCCAGACACCGCCATTGGCCCGCGGGAATGCCGTAGACGACGCCCACTTCGCCGACGTCCGCCGCGGTACTGGCCACTCCAATCAAGCGCTCATCCCCGTCTGGGCATCGTTTTCCCCACAATCAAGCGCAGCATGACCGCCTTGATGTCGCCTACATGCGCGCGTCAGCACCAGTTGCCAAGCTTCCCTGTAGACGCGTCGCCGACGATGAGATCATCACCGCGCCACGGCCACCTCCAGACGCTATAAAAGGAGGCCCTCCCGCTCCGATTTCTTCACACCGCCAGCCTCCTCTCACTCTTCTCACCCTCCTCAGCTACTTCCCCTGCTCGATTAGCCACCGCCGCCGTTCAATTGCATCACCGGAGCCGCGGAGGTGCTGAGAAGCTCGCCGCCGATTGGAGCCTCCTCAGCACGCGCCACTGCTACCAGCTGCTTCCTCTACCTCGACAACGTCGCCGCCGCATGTTGCCGACCCTCGCCGCGCCGCCGGTGAGCCGTCGACCCCCTAGCCTCGCCGCGACAGTGCCCACTTCTCGTCGGAGACGACGACGCTCGTCGTCCGTCCGATCCTTTTCTAATCCAACCGCTCACATTTCGCGTACCGTTTCGTTGTTTAAAACCCACTGACGCGTGGCCCCCACTCGTCAGGCGGCCCGTTGCGCTGGACGCACTACTGGGCCGGCCCATCTCTTCTCCCCCTGTACAGCCCACTTTCTTTTCCCGCCTAAGCCCAACAATTCAAATAGGAAATTCCGAATTTGGTTAATTACTCTCAGATGCTATTTTCAAAATTAAATAGGATAAAATCCACCAAACCAAATTTGACCAATTTTATATATTTGGAAACCTTGTTAAAATATCTACAAAACCACACTGGTCTCAACTCTAGATTATGTGTGGAATTAATATGACAAAATAAACAAGGCAGGGCCTTTTGTAACTTCAAACAATTATTAAAAATTAATCAAAAATGCTTTTGAGTTGATTCCAACTCTCAAAAATCATATTTCACATTGTCTATCCAAATCTGTAGAAATATTGCATAGTTGTTCGTATGATCATGGCTTAGTTTAAAAATTGGCCCTATGGCTATTTCTAGTTCATTTTATATGTGCAATATCATTTATTAAAATGTATGAGAGCTTCTCTCTCATTTAAATCTTGTCTCAACTAAGTCAACATGAGGTAGAGATTATGGTCAACTAAATCTCATGTTGAATTAATTAAGGATATTAAATCATTACCATGTGTTAGTAAAATGCATGAGGTACATCACCTCATTTAAATCATTTTCCCAATTGATAATTATGAAGAGGTTGACCTTGGTCAACCTAGGTCATATGCTATTAATTGAGGAAATTAAATCTTAATAAGATTCAATGAGAGGAAATTATTTCTCTCAAGAATTAAATAGCAACCCTAATTAATATTTGTAATGAGAAGAAATTATTTTTCTTAAGAATAAAACAAAGTCAACTCACCTAATAAGCATGTTGTGATGATAGTTTAGTTTGAGTGACTCGTGTGTGTGCTTAGTCCAATACTTAAGCTTTGTGTGGTGATTGTGTGTATTGTATTCGTATTTAGACGCTAGTACCGAGAAATACACCGAGGAGGAGGAGGTCTACTTCCAAGGAGAGGAAGACCACTTTGAACAGTACACACTACAAGAAAAGTTGCCATGGCCGACGAAGTTGAAGTCGCGCCGTGGTTGCTGGTGTACCATGGCCGACGATTTTGGTCCCTCCGTGGTGCATGTCAAAACTTTTTTTTTTCTCGTTTTTGAGGCCACCTAGCCCGACGAAAGCGGCCAAAACGTGGCGTATGGTGGCCCGGGACGTGGTGCATCTCGAAATCTCGGGTTCGCCGGCCGAGTCAACGCAAATCCGCACCGCCGAGGGATGTAGGGCCCGGATGGCAGCCTCTCTGGCATTGTTTTTTTCTAGATCGCGCCATCTCGTTCAACGTTCTCCGATCGAGCCGTTTACGATGCAGGATCATGGGTCCCGCATGTCATCCTCTATGAACCAAAATTCTTTCTATTCTTGGATTTTTTTGACCCCCTGATTTCTGGCTACTTCCTTTTTCTTTTGATCCCTTGCCGCCTTGGAAACGTTGAGACCGCTGGCTGCTAAATGGGACCCGCATGTCATCCTCTATGTGCAATCAACTTTCTTTTCTTGGAGTTTTTTTTGGCACCTCAAATTTGGTCACTTGCCTTTTTCTTTCGATCCCCTGCCGCCTCTCAAACAGTGATACCGCTGCTGCTAACTGGGACCCGCATGTCATCCTCTATGTACTATAAAACTTTCTTTTCTTGAATTATTTTTGGCACCTCATATTTGTCACTTACCTTTTTCTTTCGATCCCCTGCCGCCTCTCAAACGGTGATACCGCTGCTGCTAAATGGGACCCGCATGTCATCCTCTATGTACTATAAAACTTTCTTTTCTTGGATTTTTTTGGCACCTCATATTTGGTCACTTGACTTTTTCTTTCGATCACCTGCTGCCTCTCAAACAGTGATACCGCTGCTGCTAAATGGGACCCGCATGTCATCCTCTATGTACTATAAAACTTTCTTTTCTTGGATTTTTTTGGCACCTCATATTTGGTCACTTGACTTTTTCTTTCGATCACCTGCTGCCTCTCAAACAGTGATACCGCTGCTGCTAAATGGGACCCGCATGTCATCCTCTATGTACTATAAAACTTTCTTTTCTTGGATTTTTTTGGCACCTCATATTTGGTCACTTGACTTTTTCTTTCGATCCCCTGTCGCCTCTCAAACAGTGATACCGCTGCTGCTAAATGGGACCCGCATGTCATCCACTATGTACTTAAAACTTTCTTTTCTTGGATTTTTTTTGGCACCTCATATTTGGTAACTTGACTTTTTCTTTCGATCCCTCGCTGCCTCTCAAACGGTGATACCGCTGTCTGCTAAATGGGACCCGCATGTCATCCTCTATGTACTATAAAACTTTAATTTTTTGGATTATTTTTGGCACCTCATATTTGGTCACTTGACTTTTTCTTTCGATCCCCCGCCGCCTCTCAAACGGTGAGACCGCTGCAGCTAAATGGGACCCGCATGTCATCCTCTATGAGCAATCAACTTTCTTTTCTTGGAGTTTTTTTTGGCACCTCATATTTGGTAACTTGACTTTTTCTTTCGATCTCATGCCACGTTTGAAACGTTGAGGTACCTGCTGGCTCATGGACCCGCATGTCATCCTCTCGTGTGCTATAAAAGTTTCCTTTGTTGGATTTTTTTCACCCTCCGATTTTTGCCTTGCCTTTTTCTTTTGATCCCCTGCCCCCTTTGAAACGTTGAGTAAGCTGTTGGTTCAAGGGACCCGCATGTCATCCTCTATGTCCATCAACTTTCTTTTCTTGGATTTTTTTTCACCCCCTAATTACTAGCTACTTTCTTTTTCTTTTGATCTCAAGCCGCATTACAAACATTGAGACCGCTCGCTGCAAAATGGGACCCACATGTCATCCTCTATGTACAATAAATCTTGGATTATTTTTGGCTCATGATATTTGGTCACTTGCCTTTTTCTTTCGATCTCATGCCGCCTTTGAAACGTTGAGTAAGCTGCTGGCTCATGGGTCCCGCATGTCATCCTCTACGAACAATAAAAGTTTCCTTTCTTGGAGTTATTTTTTACCCCTAATTTCTGGCTATTTGCCTTTTTCTTTTGATCCCCTGCCCCCGTTGAAACGATGAGGACGTTGTTGGCAGGTCGGTCCCACATGTCATCCTCTATGAACAATAAAAGTTTCCTTTGGTGGATTTATTTTTGACCCCTAATTAATTTCTGGCTATTTCCTTTATTTTTCTTTTGATCCCCTGCCGCCTTGGAATTGTTGAGAATGCTTGCTGCCTCATTTTTCTTTTGGTCCTGTGCCGCCTTGGAAACGTTGAGACCGTCTGCTACAAAATGGGACCCGCATGTCATCCTCTATGTACAATAAAGTTTCTTTTCTTGGATTATTTTTGGCTCCTGATATTATGTCACTTGCCTTTTTCTTTCGATCTCATGCCGACTTTGAAACGTTGAGGATGCTGCTCCCTCATGGGTCCCGCATGTCATCCTCTCAGAACGATAAATGTTTTCTTTCCTTGTATTTTTTTACCAACTGATTTTTGGCTTTTTTTATTTTCGATCCCCTGCCGCCTTTGAAACGTTGACTCCGCTGCTGGCTCATGGGTCCCCGATGTCAGCCTCCCCGTACAAGAAACATGTGATATTTTATTTTGCAGACAATAAACGTTGTATTTTGCTCTGAGCTATTGCAAACGGATAAATTAAATCTTTATATCTACATAAACAAACTTATATGTTGAATCTCCTTGTTTTTTGTTTTTGCGAAGCATAGGACTTTCCTGTTTTTTTTTTTGAGAAAAATCCGACCTTTCCTGTTTTGGAGTGGGCTGAAATTGTACGAGTCAAAAGGCCCAGCAGTATAGTTCGAAGGCCCAGATGTCCAGATACAGCCCAATTAAAATCTTTCTTTTCTTGGATTTTTTTCACACCACGATTTACGGCTACTTCATTTTTCTTTCGGTCCTGTGCCGCCTTGGAAGCGTTGAGACCGTCTGCTACAAAATGGGACCCGCATGTCATCCTCTATGTACAATAAAGTTTCTTTTCTTGGATTATTTTTGGCTCCCGATATTATGTCACTTGACTTTTTCTTTCAATCTCATGCCGACTTTGAAACGTTGAGGAAGCTGCTGGCTCATGGGTCCCGCATGTCATCCTCTATGAACAATAAAAGTTTTCTTTGTTGGATTTATTTTTTCCCCTAATTTCTGGCTATTTGTCTTTTTCTTTTGATCCCCTGCCCCCTTTGAAACGATGACGACGCTAGGCTGGCAAGTCGGTCCCACATGTCATCCTCTATGAACAATAAAAGTTTCCTTTGATGGATTTATTTTTGACCCTAATTAATTTATGGCTATTTCCTTTTTTATTTTGATCCCCTGCCGCCTTGAAATAGTTGAGGATGCTGCTGCCTCATGGGTCCCGCATGTCATCCTCTCAGAAAGGTAAATGTTTCTTTTCTTGAATTTGTTTACCAACTGATTTTTGGCTTATTTTTTCTTTCGATCTCCTGCCACCTTTAAAACGTTGACGACGTTGCTGGCTCATGGGTCCCCAATGTCAGCCTCCCCATACTGCAAATCCTCTTTCTGCAAAGGTTGTATTTCTAGATAGATAAGGTGGATTCGAATCTGCCATGGTTCAGGCGACTCGGGTAAGCCTTCTTGCACTAATTAATGGAAGTAGTGTATCGCAAGGTCAAGACATGTGGCTCGGTGTAATGAATCTATATGAATCATGTTGTGGGTTCAATCCGATAGTTCTCTAACGAGTCAGCCAAAATAGAAATTAAGTTTTTTTCTAAAAGGGAAATGCAAATTAAGATGAACACAAACATTAGTTATCATAATAGGCGATCATACATACATACTTGCTAAGAGCAAAAGCTTGCCGGAGTTTTACCACCCATACAATTAATTAGCGGTTCGGATAAGATAACCTTATATAAGTATAACTACAAATGCATTTGCTAAGGGCTCATGGGACAACGAGAACTAGACAACCGCGAACTTTATGACCAGCATGTCACAGCGGCATCGAAAGATCTTGACCTTCAACTTTGATCCAATGCGAAGTTTGGCACCGTCAATGAACTTTTTCCACCTGGAAGTAACGACCAAGCGGCCATCCGTGGGACCGACGGAGTACCGTCCCTCCACGGTGAGACCTTCACTCTCCATGACGAGGGATATCTTGCCCCTTCGGCCAGCATTGAGATCCTTGGAGATACTTTTAGGCAATTTCTGATTCAAAGCAAGAGATACCACCAAAAATTAGTCAATGGCACCAATGCACTGAACCATGTGAGACTTTGAGCGGAGAAGACATCAAGATAAGAGCGAGTTATGCTTGTCATATACTCACGAACATAGCCTTCGGATGCGTCCTGGTCACCACACGGGTGGCCACGGCAATGAGCTGAGACCTCGGTGATGCGGCTGGGGCAGGTGCATGAGCACGGGCTGGTACACGAGCTGGTGCCGATGCGGGAGACTGCTGGGCGAGGTGCGATGAACGGTGCCTCTAGAGGAACCGGTGCTGATGCAGGAGACTGTTGGGCAGGTGCAGTAAACGGTGCAGCTAGAGGAACCGGTGCTGATGCAGGAGCCTGCTGGGCATGTGTAGTATATGGGGCCTCTACAGGAACCAATGCTGATGTAGGGGACTGCTGGGTAGATGCAGTAAACGGAGCTGGTACAGGAACCGGTGCTGATGCAGGAGAGTGGGAAGCCGGTGCCGGTGCTGGTGTGGTTGCCCTTTGTGACATCCGCTCCTGTTCCGTCAGGGGATCTGCAGCTTTGATCATGTTAAACCCAGCAAGCTAGAACAGAGGGAATGGTTTAGAACAACTGCTCAGAATGCAGTTATCAAAAGATATGAGTAGAAAAAAGTTACATATTATATATTTGGAAGTGTCTCCAACTCTCAAGCGATTACGTATATCCGCCCGTTTGAGTTTCGATCCTCGGCTCGTCGCCCTTCTTCAGACCGTAGTCAAAAGCAAACTTTCTCCAATCATGTCCATACAAATATGTGATGGCCTGCGTCTTGTAGACATACACCTCATAGACCGTGTAGGTGTTCATCAATTTGCCATTGCCATGCATAGTGAAAGATCCTTCATGCGGACACATCTGGTTAATCATTGGACGAAGTTCACAAGGTACAGTCTGCATGTGAAAATTGATACAAATGTAAGAAGCAGGAAGACTAAAAACAAGACTTTACTATATGCCAATTCATGCTAAACCACTGAGAATACATACTGTAACTCTGTGAAGGAGCTACTAGAAAGGTAGATAGAGCCATAGGAGGTGTTATATGCGGGGTATGTACATGGGCCCGCCATATTCCCGCAAGCTCGGCATCGGGATGGTGAAGGAAACATGGGAGGTACTACTGGTGCGTAGCGCTGAACGTAAGTGGAAGAATTAGGTTGTGTAAAGTGCATAGTTCAGAGCAATGCAAATGTTGACAAGCAAGTGCATAACACTATGTTACAAACTGAACGGTGAAAAATTAGTGTATGATGAATATAAGCATGCTAATTTGGTGTTTCCGAATTCCAAAAAGCATTAGACAGAGCCGGTGATAATATCAGACATAAATCATGGCATGTATATGTGGCTTAAGAAAATATACCCGAACCCTTGGATGGTTACGGCCGAGCTGATCCTTGGACTTGAGCTTATATAAGCATCCGGAAGGTGGGGCTGACGAGTAACTTGGTGGCAGCCTCTGCGAGATGCCTCATCGGCAGCGAGTTGCAATCCTTTTGACCAATGAAGGCTTAGCGAGTTTCAGATCGCATATAAAAATTGAAGAGCAACGGACATCGGCGGTGATATATAAAATGAATCTATGAGACACCGATGCATATAGTGCTTGGATGTAAGTGGAAGAATAGGTGTGTGTGTTTCGAACTATTGGTAAGCATTAGACAAAGCCGGCAATAAACGAGACAAAAATCAAATCATGTATGAGGATTAAGAAAATATACCTGCTATCGAAAAGGGTACCACCCGAGCTGGCCCGTGGCCTTGTGCTTGAGGAGGTTTTCGAGAAGATGGTGGCAGCACCATCGTCTTCACAGCAGCCTCATGAGGATCATTTTTTATCCATTTGAGTAGAGGAACAGAAGTTTCATCCTGCATATGAATAGCAACAGAACTCATCATTGATATTTAATAAATCTATGAGATAGACTGATGCAAATAGTGCGGGGTGTAAGTGGAAGAATAGGGTTGTGCATAGAGAACGAGTTGACAACAATGCAAATGATTACAAAAGAAGCCAATGGAAATCAACAGTTTATATACTTGGATGAGACAGATCGAAAAGTGAAAAATTAGTGTATGATGATTGTAAGCAAACGCAGTGTTTCCGAACTTTTGGTAAGCATTAGACAAAGCCAACGATAATTAAACGAGATAATAATGAAATCATGTATGTGGATTAAGAAAATATACCAGATTCATTAAAAGGTCACCACCCAGGCTGGCCCATGGCCTCGTGCTTGTAGAGGTTTTCGGAAGATGGTGCCGGCACCATCGTCCTCACAGGCAGCCTCATTAGCCCCATTTTGCATCCACTTGAGTAAAGGCGCGGCGATTTCAGCCTGCATAAGAATGGGAACAGATCTCAGCGGTGATATTGAATGACTGCGAGACGGACCGATGCATATAGTGCTAGATGTAAGTGGAAGGGTATGGCCGTGTATGGACAACAGTTCACAACAATGCAAGGGTGTGTTCGGTTCTGAAACAGCGTGGAATGGAATGGAATGGTTCCATTTCGGAGGAATGAAATGGTTACATTTTTGTTCGGTTGGGAAAAATGGAGAGCGAGAAGAGATCGAGGTTAAACTAACCAATTGTCTCAAAATTGTAATTAACAATTGCAAATGACATTTTAATCTCAAAGTCGTAATTAACGGCGCCTAATGGTGCTCTTTTAATCTAAAAATCGAAATTAACATCATTTTATGTTGGGTTAGGGAAGCTGGACTAGATGAACATTCTCTGTATGATGATTGTAAGCAAACGAATTTGGTGTTTCTAAACTTTTGGCTTCGAGATCTTATGGGTTTCAACTCTAGCCTACCCCAACTTGTTTGGGACTGAAAGGCTTGGTTGTTGTTGTTGTTGTAAACTTTTGGCAAGCATAGAAAAAATCGACAATAAACAGAGAAAAATCAAGGCATGTTTTGTGGATTAAGAAAATATACCATATTCATTAAAAGATCACCACCCAGCTGGTGCGTGGCCTTGTGCTTGTAGAGGCATTTAGAAGATGGGGGCGGCATCAACATACTGGCAGCCTGATCAGCCGCAGTTTTGATCTTCCTTTTGAGTAAAGGCCCTAAAGTTTCAGTCTGCATATGAATAGCAAAACAAAAGGCAAACCTCAGCAGTGATATTGAATTACTGTATGAGATAGACTGATGCATATAGTGGATGCTCTTAGCCTTTTGCAGCGTGAACACTAGCTATGTACGAGACAAAAAAACTAGTTAACTCAGCTTTGTCTAGATATGAATGTACTACCACCATCCAAAAGCTTAAGCCTTATTTATTTTTGAGAAATCAAAACAAGCAAAGTTTGACCAAAATTTTAGAACATTCTATCATCAAATATAATACTGTGTAGATACCGTAGGAAAATATATTTTATTATCTATTTAATGATATTAATTTTGTATTTTTGGTAAAAGCTTTTTATAGTTTGACTGATTTTTGGTAAAAGCTTAGTCAAACATGGTATAGTTTGACTTTCTAAAAATAATATAAGCCCAAAGCTTTGGGATGGAGGCAGTAGTATCTAGAGCTAAAACACATCTAGATACATCCGTATCTACGAGATAGTTGAGTCAATTAATTTGGATGCGAGGGAGTATCGGATTCGGACTACATCATGGTAAGTTGGTTAAAAAAATTACCCCTGGGCGGTCCACCTCGACTCGGCGATGGCATTTCGCTTCTTGTGCTGCGAGATCGGGCCATGCTCCTGCACGGCGGGTGGGGCGCTATTCTCGTTCCCCATAGCCTCGGCACGGAACACGGAGGTACCAACCTGATACGAGAGAATATAGAGCATGGTGTCACAGAGGCTTTACGCACAAACAGTGAAGACATGTGCTACTTTAAGCATATTCCGGAACGAGGAGCAGATTGAGGATGCGAGAGACCGAGAGAGACACTTAAAAGGTAAAGAGTGGATAAGCAAACGGAGTACACGCTTCGCGGGGCTGGGGACGCGGCTCGGGCTCGATAGCTGCCCACATGCGTGGTGGCCTTACGCTCCATTGCCCCCACCGCCGAGGTCTTACCTTTCTGTACAAGGCGACAAAAGATACGGTGAGGATCAGCGAAACTACAAAGGTTGCAAATGTCGACAAATAAAGGAAGAACACCCCAATCCAAGCAAAGGTAGCCCCCGCCCCCACCCCCATCAATCACTCCCAGCTCGAGGGTGACCGAGAAAGACACCCCTTTGCCCGGAATAGGAAAGAGATGCGCAAGATATCGAGGAGAGGAAAAAAGAACCGATCTCGAGAAAGGAGAGAACATTACTAGTCCTACCTAATCCGCTTGGGCTAGATGCGGCTTGCCCCTCCAAGCTGGATGCCTGGACGGTGGAGGCGAAAGGAGGGGATCGAGCTAGCGGCTTGCATCCGTCGGCAATCGGCACTCGATCGGGAGAGAAGGGGTGCTACATAAAGGGAGGGGTAACATATTTTATTACACAGTGAACTTACTGATGTGACTAGTCATTACATGTCTCACTGAAACTAGGGCCCATAGTGTGGCACCCCAAATTTACTTGAAGCTGCCCGGCGGGACGCATTGGCGCGTCAAGAAACCCCCGAATTGTAGCGGGAAATGAAACATTTCACAAAAACTCGAAATTCAAGCACACCGCCACGCGCCAAGCACGCGGCTGTTCCTTCCTCTTCCTCGGTTCCTCCTCCCCTATCCGAAAAAACCCCAAATCCCAAGCTCAAACCAAAAAAAAAAACAAAAAACAAATCCCCTGGCCGCCATGCATGTCCTCGTTAACCCGCTGGAGATCGTTCCCGGACGATGCGGACCACCCGCCCTGAGATCCAGAATTCCGTCCACCTCGAGGCACTGCGTGCTGTCTCGCAGCAGCGGCTTGAGGGCGCTGAAGAGGAAGTTCCGCCGGAAAGTGCTCATGGCAACCGTGCAAGCTCACCGGCGTGCTGTATCCCGAGAGGAACTGGTCAAAGCTTTGCTATTCGCCACACAAAAAAAATTGCGGGCCAAGATCTGGTCAAAGCTTCGTCGATGGCTTGCCGCGAGAGGCTTGGAGTCCGAGTCAATAAACTAGCTGCTCGAGGACTTGGGCGGTTTACACGGATTCATATTAACCGACTCAAGTTTGTTAGTCTAGTTAACAAATGCATCTAGATACATCCATATCTAGACGGAATTGAGTCAATTAATATGAATCGAGAGGGAGTACCGAAAGTGTTTCATGCTACCAACTAATGCGGCTGGCGAGAATCGCTGTAGAAGTAATTGTGCTACTACTCGTACGATGAACTGATTGTGTGGGTGTCGAATTTTGCAACGCGATCATCCATTGAATGCTTAATCTAGCGCCAAAGGCGTACAAATCATAACATACTACAGCACCAGAACATAAGAGTACGAATCATAAAGTAGCTCAACATTTTGCATCAAGGTCGGGTGGTCCCGAGACTACGGGACGCCCACGATGATCTCCGGGTGTGCATCCTCTTCAACGCAAAGCTGTGTACTCGGTCCACGGCCTCCTTACGTAGGGCTGGATAATCTCGGGTGCGGGACCTTCGTCTATGAGAGGCTCGTCATCGGTACCATCCACGAGTGCATCGGGGCTCGGTGGTCTTGAGACTACCGGACGCCCCTGATGATCTCCGGGCGTGCATCCACTTCAACGCAAAGCTGTGTACTCGGTCCACGGCCTCCTTCTGTAGGCTGGATAATCTCAGGTGCAGGACCTTCGTCTATGAAAGGCTCGTCATCGGTACCATCCACAGGTGCATCAAACTGAGATTCATCTTCAAATCTCCCATCAAGCGAGAGACCTCTTTAACTCTATGCTTATGCAATTAGTACATCAACCGATTAGACAAACATCTAAGGGATGCAACTCTGAACAAATGCCGTTTTACATATTTACCTTCTCATACGGCACGGCACATGTCCCGGAGCTGAAAACCGTTTCTGAAGCAAGCGCTTTTTCTCTCCTTCCCGTCCATCCATCTGCAACAAGTTAAATTTGAGTACAGAACCTTGCACAGCAATGCAAACTATTGATTGAAACAGCGGCAGCATCAATATAAATAATTAACTACATATGCCAGCACACATACAGTGTGAGCAAGATCTGCTTCTCCTGCTAAAGGATCATTATATGGTTCACCATGCTAAACCCGCCTAACATATGTGCGGTCCATCCCAAAAATGTGTAAATGATCTGCCACTACAGGGTGAGGCCTCTTCTCACCATTCATACATGTGCAGCGCTGAGCAATACACGTCCAGGTTGTGACCATCATGAGCTCTAATAAACCCCATAAAGGGTTGAACACCATTTATATATGAAGGGGAACATAAGTGTCCATGCGGTTTCCAAGTTACGTCCATCTGTTTAATTATGAGATACGATGGTTGGTGATTAATTTAAGGCGAAGTAGGAAATGTATATCCATCGAGTACAAAACTATACTACATGATTATGCATTTCAGCAATCATGTCGAGTACAAAACAAAAAATGCCCATCGACATTTTAGCAAACGAGATCGTGTACAAAACTACTGCCATGGCATTTCAGCAAATTAACGGATCGAGTGCGGAACCGACTCTATATGCCCACGCAAATGAACAAATTGATCGATGACAAATCGAGCGGAAAACTATAAAGTGCCAATTAGTTCGAGCATCCGACGAATTTTTTTAGCGGCATCAAGAAAATATAAATCGTTAGGCTGTCTTGCCCGATACATGATTGAGCTAGAGATAGCAGCCCTACCGTGGATCAACTTGACCGCCGGTGCGTCTCGAGAAGAACGACGGGGAGGGGAAGCTTCTTCTTCGCACGGACGGGACGGGGAGGGAAGCTCTTCGCACGGACGGGGATAAGTTGTGTACGGGTGGGTGGGGGTCATGCGGCCGGGCCGCCGGGGTGATAATTAAGGTCGGTAGGTGGCGTTTAATGGAGTTGCGTGTGTAATTTGCCGTGCACAAGGTTGAGGAATAGGCGGTTCCCTTTGCCGCGCGCACAATTCAAACTATCCCGCCCATGTAGTTTAAATTCGCCATATTTTCGTTAAATCGACATAAAGTCATGTGAGTGGGGGAAAATTAGCAAAGTTGCTTGAAAAATAGTAAAACTCTGGAATTATCCTTTAAATATGCTCTACTTCGTGTGAAAATCGGGGTGTGGAAGCATGTTGAGCTGTTTTATTTGTACTTTCTTCATTAAAACTCCCATTTTATGCACTTTGGATGGAAAGAAATCATTTGTACATAAATTTTGACAACGCCATTTGCAAACACTAATTGTTTACATGCCAAGATGCACCCATCCACCAAATATATATGTGGCAAAAGTTTATCACAATCTAGCGGATATGCATAATTAGTGAGGGACCCCTTTTGATTTTGTGCAATTTCCACTAATTAGGTAGAGATCGAGAAGGGTTAATTAATTAGGCCATGTTAGGGGTTATGTGTTTTAGATTAGGTTGTGTGGATTCAAATACAACTTCTTTATTTGTGTGCTATGATTAATCAAAACTAGATCGATCGACTGCGCACACATTATTAGAGGCGCATGCCTTTGCGCACAAAGTGCATGTGTGTGTTGTTGGCCACCAACGAGAGAGAGAGAGAGAGAGAGAGAGAGAGAGAGAGAGAGATAGAGGTAGAGAGAGCTACATACGAGAGAGCGATTGAAATCCCCAAATTAAACACATATATATGCATGGCACATTTAATTTAATTAGAGGACCGCGAGGCACCCCTGGCCTGCTTGATGCATAATTAAGTGTCATTGGCCTATATATATAGGGTTTAATTAGGGTTTAGGGTTTAGGGTTAGGAGGTTAGGGTTTAGGGTTTAATGTTTATGGTGTTTAGGGTTTAGGGATTAGGGATTAGGGTTTATTTAGGGTTTAAGGTTTAGGGATCATCGATCGAGTGCGCACACACACATTATTAGAGGCACACGCGCCTTTGCGCATAAAGTGCATGCGTATATGTGTGTGTTTTTGGCCACCAACGACATATAGATGATCGAGAGAGAGAGATTGAAATCCCCCAAGAATATGTTCAAATATATATTAAAATATATGCACGAATTAATGCATGCATGGTAGGCCATGCATGCACACTAATTATATATATATTATGAGGAAACTTAATCAAATGTGTTTTCATTCGAGAGAACTTGTCAAAATTCAAGTTAATTAATTTATCATCGATCATTATATAATTAATTAATGAATCTCGAGGAGATGTTATACAACATATGATCGATATATAGGCCATGTATATATTAATTGGTTTTAATCTACCGTTTTTGCTAGCTAGCTGCATGCTATATATAGAGCATGTTTTTATTAGATCGAGTTATAGCTAGTATAGTTTAGGGTTATGTGTTTTAATTAACTAGCGTTTGATTAGCTAGGGGTTAGTTATATATATGGTTTAGGGTTAATGCATGTCACATTTAATTTAACTAGAGGACCGCGAGGCACCCACGGCTCGCTTGATGCACAATTAAGTGTCGTTGGCCTATATATATAGGGTTTAATTAGGGTTTAGGGTTAGCTAGGCTGGGTTTAGGGTTTAGTGTTTTGGGTGTTTAGCTAGGGTCTAGGGTTTAGGGTTTAGTGTTTCTTGTGTTTAGAGGGTCTAGGGTTTAGTGTTTAGGGTGTTTAGGGTCTAGGGTTTAGGGTCTAGTGTTTAGGGTCTATGGTTTAGGGTTTAATTAGTGTTTAGGGTGTTTAGGGTTTAGGGTTTAGTGTTTACGGTGTTTAGGGTCTAGGGTTTAGGGTTTAATTAGTGTTTAGGGTGTTTATAGGGTTTAGGGTTTAGGGTTTAGGGTTTAGGGTTTTAGGGTTTAGGGTTTAGGGTTTAGGGTTTAGGGTTTAGGGTTTAGGGTTTACGGTGTTTAGGGTCTAGGGTTTAGGGTTTAGTGTTTAGGGTGTTTAGGGTCTAGGGTTTAGTGTGTTTAGGGTGTTTAGGGTTTAGGGGATTAGGGATTAGGGTTTAATTTAGGGTTGTTTAAGGTTTAGGGATCATCGATCGAGTGCGCACACACATTATTAGAGGCACCCGCGCCTTTACGCATCAAGTGCATGCGTATATATGTGTGTTTTTTGGGCCACCAACGATATATAGATGATCGAGAGAGAGAGAGATTGAAATCCCCAAGAATATGTTCAAATATACATTAAAATATATGCACGAATGCATTGTAGGCCATGCATATGCACACTAATTATATATATATTATGAGGCAACTTAATCAAATGTGTTTTCATTCGAGAGAACTTGTCAAAGTTCAAGTTAATTAATTTATCACGATAATTATATAATTAATTAATGATTCTCAGGGATATGTTATACAACATGATCGATATAGGCCATGTATATTTTAATTGGTGTTAATCTACGGTTTGCTAGCTAGCTGCTATATATAGAGCATGTTTTTATTAGATCGGGTTATATCTAGTATAGTTTAGGGTTATGTGTTTTAATTAAGTAGGGTTGATTAGTTAGGGTTAGTTACATATATATGGTTTAGGGTTAATGCATGGCACATTTAATTTTATTAGAGGATCGCGAGGCACCCATGACCCGCTCGATCGATGCACAATTAAGTGTCGTTGGCCTATACATAGGGTTTAATTGGGGTTTAGGATTAGCTAGGGTTTAGGGTTAGGGTTAGGGTTAGGGTTAGGGTACGTTTAGGGTTAATGCATGTCACATTTAATTTAACTAGAGGACCGCGAGGCACCCACGGCTCGCTTGATGCACAATTAAGTGTCGTTGGCCTATATATATAGGGTTTAATTAGGGTTTAGGGTTAGCTAGTCTGGGTTTAGGGTTTAGTGTTTTGGGTGTTTAGCTAGGGTCTAGGGTTTAGGGTTTAGTGTTTACTGGTGTTTAGAGGGTCTAGGGTTTAGTGTTTAGGGTGTTTAGGGTCTAGGGTTTAGGGTCTAGTGTTTAGGGTCTATGGTTTAGGGTTTAATTAGTGTTTAGGGTGTTTAGGGTTTAGGGTTTAGTGTTTACGGTGTTTAGGGTCTAGGGTTTAGGGTTTAGTGTTTAGGGTCTAGGGTTTAGGGTTTAATTAATGTTTAGGGTGTTTATAGGGTTTAGGGTTTAGGGTCTAGGGTTTTAGGGTTTAGGGTTTAGGGTTTAGGGTTTAGGGTTTAGGGTTTAGGGTTTAGGGTTTACGGTGTTTAGGGTCTAGGGTTTAGGGTTTAGTGTTTAGGGTGTTTAGGGTCTAGGGTTTAGTGTGTTTAGGGTGTTTAGGGTTTAGGGGATTAGGGATTAGGGTTTTAGGGTTGTTTAAGGTTTAGGGATCATCGATCGAGTGCGCACACACATTATTAGAGGCACCCGCGCCTTTGCGCATCAAGTGCATGCGTATATATATGTGTGTTTTTGGGCCACCAACGATATATAGATGATCGAGAGAGAGAGAGAGATTGAAATCCCCAAGAATATGTTCAAATATACATGCATTAAAATATATGCACGAATGCATTGTAGGCCATGCATGCACACTAATTATATATATATTATGAGGCAACTTAATCAAATGTGTTTTCATTCGAGAGAACTTGTCAAAGTTCAAGTTAATTAATTTATCACGATAATTATATAATTAATTAATGATTCTCGGGGATATGTTATACAACATGATCGATATAGGCCATGTATATTTTAATTGGTGTTAATCTACGGTTTGCTAGCTAGCTGCTATATATAGAGCATGTTTTTATTAGATCGGGTTATAGCTAGCTAGTATAGTTTAGGGTTATGTGTTTTAATTAAGTAGGGTTGACTAGCTAGGGTTAGTTACATATATATGGTTTAGGGTTAATGCATGGCACATTTAATTTTATTAGAGGATCACGAGGCACCCATGACCCGCTCGATCGATGCACAATTAAGTGTCGTTGGCCTATACATAGGGTTTAATTGGGGTTTAGGATTAGCTAGGGTTTAGGGTTAGGGTTAGGGTACGTTTAGGGTCTAGGGTTTAGGGTTTAGTGTTTAGGGTGTTTAGGGTTTAGGGATTAGGGATTTAAGGTTTTAGGGTTGTTTAAGGTTTAGGGATCATCGATCGAGTGCGCACACACATTATTAGAGGCACCCGCGCCGTTACGCATAAATTGCATGCATATATATGTGTGTTTTTTGGGCCACCAACGATATATAGATGATCGAGAGAGAGAGAGAGAGATTGAAATCCCCAAGAATATGTTCAAATATACATTAAAATATATGCACGAATGCATTGTAGGCCATGCATGCACACTAATTATATATATATTATGAGGCAACTTAATCAAATGTGTTTTCATTCGAGAGAACTTGTCAAAGTTCAAGTTAATTAATTTATCATGATAATTATATAATTAATTAATGAATCTCAGGGATATGTTATGCAACATGATCGATATAGGCCATGTATATTTTAATTGGTGTTAATCTACGGTTTGCTAGCTAGTCTGCTATATATAGAGCATGTTTTTATTAGATCGGGTTATAGCTAGCTAGTATAGTTTAGGGTTATGTGTTTTAATTAAGTAGGGTTGATTAGCTAGGGTTAGTTACATATATATGGTTTAGGGTTAATGCACGGCACATTTAATTTTATTAGAGGATCACGAGGCACCCATGACCCGCTCGATCGATGCACAATTAAGTGTCGTTGGCCTATAAAGAGGGTTTAATTGGGGTTTAGGATTAGCTAGGGTTTAGGGTTAGGGTTAGGGTACGTTTAGGGTCTAGGGTTTAGGGTTTAGTGTTTAGGGTGTTTAGGGTTTAGGGATTAGGGATTTAAGGTTTTAGGGTTGTTTAAGGTTTAGGGATTATCGATCGAGTGCGCACACACATTATTAGAGGCACCCGCGCCTTTACGCATAAATTGCATGCATATATATGTGTGTTTTTTGGGCCACCAACGATATATAGATGATCGAGAGAGAGAGAGATTGAAATCCCCAAGAATATGTTCAAATATACATTAAAATATATGCACGAATGCATTGTAGGCCATGCATGCACACTAATTATATATATATTATGAGGCAACTTAATCAAATGTGTTTTCATTCGAGAGAACTTGTCAAAGTTCAAGTTAATTAATTTATCACGATAATTATATAATTAATTAATGAATCTCGGGGATATGTTATACAACATGATCGATATAGGCCATGTATATTTTAATTGGTGTTAATCTACGGTTTGCTAGCTAGCTGCTATATATAGAGCATGTTTTTATTAGATCGGGTTATATCTAGTATAGTTTAGGGTTATGTGTTTTAATTAAGTAGGGTTGATTAGCTAGGGTTAGTTACATATATATGGTTTATGGTTAATGCATGGCACATTTAATTTTATTAGAGGATCGCGAGGCACCCATGACCCGCTCGATCGATGCACAATTAAGTGTCGTTGGCCTATACATAGGGTTTAATTGGGGTTTAGGATTAGCTAGGGTTTAGGGTTAGGGTTAGGGTTAGGGTTAGGGTACGTTTAGGGTCTAGGGTTTAGGGTTTAGTGTTTAGGGTGTTTAGGGTTTAGGGATTAGGGATTTAGGGGTTTTAGGGTTGTTTAAGGTTTAGGGATCATCGATCGAGTGCGCACACACATTATTAGAGGCACCCGCGCCTTTACGCATAAATTGCATGCATATATATATATATATGTGTGTTTTTTGGCCACCAACGATATATAGATGATCGAGAGAGAGAGATTGAAATCCCCAAGAATATGTTCAAATATACATTAAAATATATGCACGAATGCATGGTAGGCCATGCATGCACACTAATTATATATATATATTATGAGGCAACTTAATCAAATGTGTTTTCATTCGAGAGAACTTGTCAAAATTAAAGTTAATTAATTTATCACGATAATTATATAATTAATTAATGAATCTCAAGGATAAGTTATACAACATGATCGATATAGGCCATGTATATATTAATTGGTGTTAATCTACGGTTTGCTAGCTAGTTGCTATATATAGAGCATGTTTTTATTAGATCGGGTTATAGCTAGTATAGTTTAGGGTTATGTGTTTTCATTAAGTAGGGTTGATTAGCTATGGTTAGTTACATATATATGGTTTAGGGTTAATGCATGGCACATTTAATTTAATTAGAGGACCGCGAGGCACCCCTGGCCTGCTTGATGCACAATTAAGTGTCGTTGGCCTATATACAGGGTTTAATTAGGGTTTAGGGTTAGGGTTAGGGTTTAGGGTCTAGGGTTTAGTGTTTAGGGTGTTTAGGGTTTAGGGATTAGGGATTAGGGTTTCAGGGTTGTATAAGGTTTAGGGATCATCGATCGAGTGCGCACACACATTATTAGAGGCACTCGCGCCTTGCGCATAAAGTGCATGCGTATAGTTTAGGGTTATTTGTTTTAATTAAGTAGGGTTTGATCAGCTAGGGTTAGTTACATATATATGGTTTAGGGTTAATGCATGGCACATTACATATAGTTTAAATCTCAAGAATGTTTATACATGATAGGCCATATGTGCAAAGGAATTTTTTTCCTCGTGAACTTGTCAAAATTCAAGTTTATCAGTGCCAATGGAAACTAGTCCAAAAAATTACATAGAGGACCAAAAGTACTAGACAATAACTAATAGAACCTGCAACTTTACAAAAAGGACCCCAAAACATATAGAAGAAAATCAATCGAGTCCTTCTGGACCGCACATCAGATCTCTGCTCCGCATCCTTTCCAGCAACTACGTCGCCGGGGACGCACCACTTGGGACGGTGTCGCCGGTAGTCGCCAGGACGAAGGAGAAGAAGGGCCTCAGCAACGGCATATTGGCTCTGAGAAGGGTCGCTGAAAGTCCAAGATGTGCACGGGCAAGACGGATGACGCCGTCGTATGCCCCGAGCTTGTGAACTTTAGCAGCTTGACTTCCCCATTGGCCGGATCCGAAGCACCGACCAAAGCAAGCCTCACCGTTAGCGCCATCACATTGATGGCACCGGATCGGGGTTTGGCCGGCAAGATCCGCCGGATTCACCATAGGCCGGATCCGAAGCCGATGACGAGATCCCCGACTCCATTGCGCCATTCTGCTCATGGGAAACACTCGGATCTAAGCTTACAACAACACTAACTCCCTCGGATCCAAATTAGCTGACTCAACTTTGCTTATCTAAATATGGATGTATCCACACATGTTTTTACTCTAGATACATACACGTCTAAGGAAAGTTGAATCAATTAATTTAGTTCGGAGGGTGTACAATATACAGAGAGAAGTCGGCCTCGTCTCCGGCCGGCGAGGCCGCCGGGAGAGAAGGGGAGAGGAGCCGGGGAGTGGGAGAGACTCGAGAGAGAAAGAGAAGAGGAAGAAATGAGAGCTCCCCGGGGAAGAACATTATTTTTGTCGTTCGCTCGTATCGTAGCTTGAAACTGAAAATTTCAGCCACGCGCCAAATCATCCCGCCGCATCCATTCGAAAATCCCGTGACCAGTTTTACCCTTTTAACCCTGGTCCGGAAGCTACAACCCACCGACCATGGAGGGCTCATTCGGTAACAATGAAATATCTTGCCTAGATCCCGAACCCTCCCCACAGGCCCACACCCACCCACCAACCATTCGCCCCATTAGCTCAAAAATACTCTCACACGCCAAAGCTCGACTCTCTACGGTACTAGATCCGCTTCGCCGCCGGCATACTCCTCCACAGCGTAGCCTTGATCGTGTTGGCTGTCCACCCACCCGATCCGATCCCCGCCGCCCTCGTCACCGACGGATCCGCTTCCCCGCCGACCTCGCCACCGACGGATCTGCTTCCCCGCCGACCTCGCCACCGACGGATCTGCTTCACCGCCGACCTCGCCACCGACTACCTCGCCGCAGCGGGCTGTATCAACTTCACCGAATACCTTGCCGGCCAACCAGATCTGCTTCACTAACGCCCGCTTCTACTCGAAACAGGGTCGATTCATCGTCTCCGCGTTCGCCGCCGCTGGAATGCAAGTTGCCGCCCCCGTCCACCCCGCCGCAGCTTGGTTAGTACGCTGGCCCGTTAGATCGCGGTGTTTCTTTAGCCATGTTTTGTGTAGTTATTTGCAGATCTCATATGCCGTTAACTTTCTTGATGTGTTGCTTCGCATGAAGTTTGTTTAAATGTTGTACAAGTACAAAAGCATTATCCGGTCGCTACCATCCTGTTCATTCTATCGACACCTGTGTGCATCCACATATTTATAGCCTTGTACCCATTCATTTGCTGCCAACTTGTTTTTGTACCGCATGCTATTGTCGCACTGCTTTTATAGTCGTGCTATGGGCATTTCCAATCTGCTTGTTCTTATACCACGTCATTAGCTCACCGCTAGCTATTTTCTCGTGTCCGCTATTCTCACACTCGCTTTTATAATCATCCTATGTGCATTTCCAATCTGCTTGCTCTTATACCTCGTCTTTAGCTTATATAGTTATTGCTGCGTGCATGTCTGGTCTTTGTATTATCGTAGACTGACTTGTCAATGTTATTTTTCCTTGGGATTGATCATGCGAACCACTTATTAGAACATCCAACATTAACAGCGGGGACGCTAGCTAAGGTTGGAATCTGAGTTCGTGGTTGGTAATTTTGGCGCTTACTTCCGTTATTATCTATAACCTATATGCATTGTTCCTTATGCAAGAGATTAACACTTGGAACCCTGCCATAGCAATGCCATTCATGCTTTACTATGTTTCGCCTATTTGATATGCTTGTCTTGGAGAAACTTCGAGGGTGATTTGAACCCGACATTTGGTCATTCTTAATGCCGGCTTACTTTATGTGTAAAACCTTGGCATTACCCTACTCTAAATCGAATGTCTGAAATTCGTATCTCATGCAAAGCAACATCTAGTTGGTTTTAATCTGATATCTGGTAACTATTGGCTTATTCATTTGGCAGCTCAAGTTTTTTGTTATTTGAAACCAACTGACTTGGTCTTAAATGTGATATCTAAACACAGATTAAGGACAATGGAGCAGGAGGATTAGCATTTCACTTGATGGCTGAACCTAAAATGATAGGCATGTTGACCACGACTAGTGCACGCAAGAGAAGGACCTGCAGTGAGCCGATATGTGCTTAGTACATGCATCTTATCTTATCTTGTGCTTATTTCTGCTACATGTTGTTATCTGATCTCTACATTGCGTAATACATGTTTGAATAGTTAATTGTTGTAACTATGTTTACAATGTTACCAGAATGCAGTTTTAATGAAGCAATCATCATTAGAAGATAGTCGCCAAAAAAGGATCTGTAGCGACCCTGTGCAACATTATGATGTAAGTTTGTGCTTAGTACAAGTTCCATACATGTCTTATTTATGCAACTTGTTATTATCTTATATCTACATTGCATAATAAATGTTTGCATAGTTCATCGTTTAACTCTTTTTGCATTATTATCAGAATGCAGTTGTGATGAAGCAATCTTCATTACCAGTGAGGCCCACAAAAAGTTCTGATCTTTCTTCTGATGCATCTTCTCATAGCCGTCAACCTAGACCATTTCTTTCATCAGACAATAAATATCTCAAGGCTGTACTTTATAAAAGACATGGTATTGCTGCTTTAAGATCTGTAGCTGATATGTTGACAAAGAGTACACAAGATTCAATCAAGGCGATTGCCAAATGTCAACGTGTTATTGATGATGCTAATAGAAGTCCTCAATGATTCTATGTAATTTTTTTATTTGGGCACATTAATTGCCTTGTAATTTTCCTATTTGTTTTATTTGTGTATGTAATTGTGTGTATCATTGAAATCAGATTTTAGGCTCATGAAATTTAATGCAAGTTGACTAGTCAAACAAGTAGGGCCCTACAACGGATTGGGCCGGCCCACTTACGAGAGTGTGGGACCCACTTTCATTTTGGGCCGGCCCACTTCTTTAGTAGGCCGGCCCGGTTACACGATAATGGGCTCCACATGCTTATTGGGCCGGCCCACTTGCTCTATGGTGGTCCCACATGGTAAATGGGCCGGCCCTTTAATAGGAAGGTGGGACCCACTCGTGTTTTTGGCCCGACCCACTATCTTGTTGGGCCGGCCCACTTTCTATATGGTGGACCCCACATACCAAATGGGCCGGCCCACTTTCTATATGGTGGACCCCACACACCAAATGGGCCGGCCCTTTAATAGGAAGGTGGGACCCACCTGTGTTTTGGCCCGGCCCACTATCTTGTTGGGCCGCCCACTTTCTATATGGTGGACCCCACATACCAAATGGGCCGGCCCATTAACGAGAATGTGGGACCCACCTGTGTTTTTGGCCCGCCCACTATCTTGGTGGGCCGGCCCACTTGCTATATGGTGGGCCCCACACACTAAATGGGCCGGCCCTTTAACAGGAAAGTGGGACCCACCTGTGTTTTTGGCCCGGCCCACTATTTTGTTGGGCCGGCCCACTTGCTATATGGTGGACCCCACAAACTAAATGGGCCGACCCTTTAACAGGAAAGTGGGACCCACCTGTGTTTTGGCCCGGCCCACTAGCTTGTTGGGCCGGCCCACTTGCTATACGGTGGACCCCACACACTAAATGGGCCGGCCTTTTAACAGGAAAGTGGGACCCACCTGTGTTTTTGGCCCGGCCCACTTGCTTTTTGGGCCGGCCCAGTTGCTGTAAGGTGGACCCCACATGTTAAATGGGCCGGCCCATTTAAGTTTGGACCAGTCAACCTTAGAGGTTAGGCCCGGCCCACTTAAATAATGGACCAGCCCAGCTATATAGTTGACCGGTCAAGCTATGTCATCTGGCCCGGCCCGCTTAAGACGTCGCAGGCCTCGTGTGGGCCTACCATCTACCACGGGGTTTCAGTCGGTTAACGCCGTTAACTGGCGGCTAACGGCGTCGCCACGTGTCGGCTTGCATGACGTCGGCAGTCAACGGGCTCCCGAAAACACTTCCGCAACGGTCCGATTTTCCATGGCGGAAGGGCGCCCAAGCGCGACGGACCGAAAAATCGTCGTTGGACTTTGCTCGACGCAGTTTCGACAACGGAACCCATATCGTCGGGTTAGGCCCATAGGCGACGAAAAATGCCCCTTAGTTGACGATTTTGGGACGTTGTCTATCAGAACTTTTCTTGTAGTGACACCACTCAAGGCAAGCTAATATTATTGCAATGTGCAAAGCTCCACAAGAGCAAAGCACCCCCACACTTTAATTTATGTTTATTAAGCCTATCCCAAGTTTTACTACAAGCTTTTACTTCCAAGTTTTTACTACTTTTGTTTTATCAAAGTCCTTTTTGATTCATGATTCACTTGGTCTAAAGTAGAGCAATCTCATCAAAGTTAGTCTATGGCAATCAAAGTTAGTTAGCACCCCTCATGACTAGTGGCTAGTGCTAAATAAATAAAAATGACTACTCTAGATGGGAACATTGTGAAATGAAATGACTTTGAAAGGTTTAAAGGTGAATATGATTTGAATGGAATGAATGACTTGGTGAATTTGCTAAAAACTAATGGTTGGGTTCGGATGCGATACCATTCCAATTTACAAGTACCCCCACAATACCCGATTATGGGTAGGGTCTAACCAGATATTTATATGTCTTAGTATGGGTTCCCTCTAAACAAGCGTCATAGGGGTTATGCCGAGGCTGCCTCCGTTAAATGTGAAATGATGTGATGACGTGAATGAGGTGAATTTTCCGGCCCAAGCCCTGTGCAGTTCCCAGGCTGACGGTTTGTCTTCACTGGGAGGCCAAGCTCATGGGGAGAGGTGCCTATACTAGGATGTGTAAGTGAAAGGTTAGGGTTGATGATCCGCATACTGAGTTACGATTATTCAGAGTTATCTCTGACGGATGTAATCAAATGTTGTGGCACAAGTGTGCAACCTCTGCAGAGTGTAAAACTATTTGAATAGTCGTGTCCATGGTTACGGACAATTGGAAAGGCCATATTGTTCCGTCATTAGATCTCTTCTTGAAAATGATGGATGAATTTGAATTGGTGACTTGAATTTGAAACACCCCCAAGTGGTGGGAATGACACTAATGTTCCCACTTGAGTTAGTTAGCATGTGAATAGTATTTACGAAATGCTTATGAACTAAAATTTGGCTTTATGCAAATAAAACTAGAGCTTAGCACCCCATTACTAAAATTGATAGTAATTACAATAGTATTATTTTGCGAGTACTTTAAAGTACTCACGGCTGTGTCCCTGGCTATTCAAATGGCTAGAATATGAAGAGGAGCAGCAATATGAGGATGACGGCCAGCAGGACGTCTACAACAACTAGGAGTCGCCTAACGTCAAGCGTTGGCCGGTGGAACTAGATAGTCCACTTCTATTACGCTTCCGCTACTATGTTGTTCGTTGATCAATAGATCAACTATTTGTGTAATATTGGATCATGTGATCCCCTTTTGTAAGACAATGATGGTTTGTAATGAATGATGACTTATGATATCAACTGTTATGTCTCGCAACAACAATATTCCTGGGATTGCGATGAATGACATAATAGGCATCTGGACTTAAAAATCCGGGTGTTGGCAAGTTGGTATCAGAGCCATTGTTTGACCTTAGGAGACCCTAGTTTAGAATGGACGTTCTGAAAAAAAATTAGTTTCAAAAACAAATGAAGTGGATATTTCTAAAAAACTTATTCACTTCCTTCTCTTTGAGACTTTTTCCAAAATGTTAAGTCAAGCTCTACCTTGTAAATCTACATAAAATTTCGCCACACTTGTTCATCTCTAACTTACTTATCCAATTCACTTTCAGATGGAGGGAGCCTACCCCAAGTTTTACCAGCTGGGAAATGGTGGAGACTTGGTTTTCGAGAGGGTCTTGGACTCGGTGTCTGAGATGCTTGGACGCCCGCACCCCGAGTTTCACGGAGTCCAGATCAACGACCAGCCCGGAGGGGAACTGCAGTGGGTGATCACCGCTGACTTGAGGGGCAAGATGGAGCCTCCGACTTCTGAGAGGATCCTCTTCTCCATCAAGGAAAGCAACTGGATGGACAGACTTGCTCGTGCCCTTCAGGAGGAACTTGCTCGTGTGTGCGGACAGAACATCGCTGCACTCCAGGGTACCCGCTTCGCTCACTTTGCGAGGCATGACACCATTGGAGAGCCCATGGCACTCTCTTCGCACCCGGTGCTCAAGCACCATGTGGAGCATTTGGACTTCATGCTTCACGAGACCCGGAAGGAGCTGGACAATGCGCGTGTCTACGCCAACCAGACTCACATGGCATTGGCTCACCATGCCGATGCCATCAAGCTGCTCGCCAAGGACCGCAAGTCACTCCGCCTGCAGCGCGCCAAGAAGGACGCTACCATTGCGCGCCTCCGCGCAAAGATACTCACCTTGGAGGCCACTGTCAAGGCCCAAGAGGACCAGCTAAAGGAGATGGAGGAGGATGGAGAGGACATTCAGGGAGGCGAGGTCTTCCTGAGTGACGACGACGACTTTGAGGAGGATGAGTTCACCGATGAGGAGGACTACGAGTTTCTGGAGTCCGGAGAGGATGGGATCATTCCCATCGATGTGGATGAGGATGATGAGGAATAGTTTCACTAGTTCACTTATGTAGGTGTGAGTTGTATCCCCGTCCGTTGTATCGTAGCTTGAGAAGAATGGTTCTTAAAACCATTAGTGTGGTGTGTTAGTTTGTAATGTATGCTGAATGAATGAATGTGTGTTATGTTCATCATCAACAGAATTCAAGTTTTTAAGTTTTAAACTTAACCAAAACAAGCCATAGAAAATTCCCTCTTATCTCATGATCTATCTACCTGTTCAGATGGCCCCTCCGAATCGCGGTGCGAATCAAGATGCAATGATGCAATTGCTGCAAACACTTTTGGCTGACAGAGAAGATGAAAGGGCTGAAAGGCAAGCCAACATAGCAGCCCTGCAGCTGATCGCCAATCAGGGCCATGGAAACCATGATCATCCGGGATCAAAACTCACGAATTTTCAAAACACCAACCCACCTGTCTTCAGCAAGACTGAAGAACCTCTAGATGCAGATGATTTGCTGCAAACGATGGAAAACAACTTGGAAGTGGCTGGAGTAGATGCAAACGAGAAGATGCTGTTTGCTACGCACTACCTCGCAGGACCAGCAAGAGCTTGGTGGACCAGCACCCGTGCCATGAACGCGGGTCAGATCATGACTTGGGCTGATTTCAAGCTCAAGTTCAGCAAGTATCATGTGCCCCCGGGCTTGATCAAGAAAATGAGGGATGAGTTCCGTGAACTGAAGCAAGGAAGGATGTCGGTGGTAGAATACCGCGACAGGTTCCTCACCCTGTCAAGGTATGCCCCCGATGAAACCGACACCACAGAGAAAAGAAAGGAGAGATTCCTCAATGGTCTGCACGATGAGATGCAGACAGTCCTAGTCAACATCCCCTTCGCCGACCTTGAAGCCCTAGTGGATTCTGCCATCCAGATGGAGGGCAAGCTGCACCAAGCAAACGAGAACCGCAAACGCCGCATGATGCATCAAAGTGGGTCCAGCAATACCCCGAGGTATCGCCCAAGCTCAAGCGGTGGTTTCGCCCCGAGAAACAACAAGCCACAGACTCAGATGTCACGCCCCAGTTTTCAGAACCGGAGCGGAGGAAACCCAAGGCCAGGAGGCCCCCACCACAACAACCACAACAGCAACTCCTATGTGCACCACAACAACAACTTCAACCGCGCTCCGCCGAGAGCCCCCGCGAACAACAACCCCAATAACTCCAACACAGCCCCAAGGACCGGGAGCAATGCTATCCCCGTCACCCCCAAGGACAAGGCCACCATCACATGTTATGAATGCGGCATAGTGGGACACTACTCCAATGAGTGCCTGATGTCTACGGGAGCTTCTATTCTTGTAGACAGTGTTGGGCCTCCAAGAGCAGAGGTTTGTAGAACAGCAGCAAGTTTCCCTTAAGTGGATTACCCAAGGTTTATCGAACTCAGGGAGGAAGAGGTCAAAGATATCCCTCTCAAGCAACCCTGTAATCACAAAGCAAGAAGTCTCTTGTGTCCCCAACACACCAAATACACTTGTCAGATGTATAGGTGCACTAGTTCGCGAAGAGATAGTGAAATACAAGTAATATGGATGTATATGAGTGGTAATAGCAATCTGAGTAAAATATGGCAGCGAGTAAACATGCAACAGAACAGTAAGTAAACGGTGTTTGCAGTATTGGAAACAAGGCCTAGGGATCATACTTTCACTAGTGGACACTCTCAACATTGATCGCATAATAAATACTTCTTCTCATATGTGCTACATACACTCTTGTTTGATAATGAACATCATTCGTTGCGTAGGATTACACGAACCCTCAATGCCGGAGTTAACAAGCTCCACAACATTCGATATTCATGTTTAAGTAACCTTAGAGCATAATAGATCTTTGCAAGATAAACCAAGAACTAACATAGTGCACACACTGTCCACATTACACTATGAAGGAGGAATAGATCACATCAATACTATCATAATGATAATTAACTCCACAATCTACAAGAGATCATGATCATAATCTACGACAAGAACCACACGGTGCACACAGTAGTCACCTTTACACCATGCAGGAGGAATAGACTACTTTAATAACATCACATGAGTAGCACACAACTAGTAGCGATACAAAGCTCATCATATGGATCTCAATCATGTAAAGCAGCTCATGAGATCATTGTATTGAAGTACATAGGAGAGAGATTAACCACATAGCTACCGGTACAGCCCCGAGCCTCAATGGAGAACTACTCCCTCCTCATGGGAGCAGCAGCGGTGATGAAGATGGCGGTGGAGACGGCAACGGTGTCGATGGAGAAGCCTTCCGGGGGCACTTCCCCGTCCGGCAGGGTGCCGGAACAGAGACTCCTGTCCCCCAGATCTTGGCTTCGCGATGGCGGCGGCTCTGGAAGGTTTCGCGTACCGTGGCTTCTTCCGTAAGGGTTTTCGATGCAGGGGCTTTATATAGGCGAAACGGCAGCGTCAGAAGGTCGAAGGGGCGACCACACCATAGGCTGGCGCGGCCAGGGCCTGGGCCGCGCCGGCCTATCATCTGGGGCCTATGTGGCCCCCCTATGGCGACTCTCGGGTGTTCTGGATGCTTCCGGGCAAAATAGGAACCTGGGCGTTGATTTCGTCCAATTCCGAGAATATTTCGTTACTAGGATTTCTGAAACCAAAAACAGCAGAAAACGAGAACCGGCACTTCGGCATCTCGTCAATAGGTTAGTTCCGGAAAACGCATAATAATGACATATAATGTGTATAAAACATGTAGATATCATCAATAAAGTAGCATGGAACATAAGAAATTATCGATACGTCGGAGACGTATCAGCATCCCCAAGCTTAGTTCTGCTCGTCCCGAGCAGGTAAAACGATAACAAAGATAATTTCTGAAGTGACATGCCGTCATAAACTTGATCATATTGTAAACATATGTAATGAATGCAGCGATAAAAACAATGGTAATGACATGAGTACACAACTGAATCATAAAGCAATGACTTTTCATGAATAGCACTTTCAAGACAGGCATCAATAAGTCTTGCATAAAAGTTAACTCATAAAGCAATAAATCAAAGTAAAGGTATTGAAGCAACATAATGGAAGATTAAGTTTCAGCGGTTGCTTTCAACTTGTAACATGTATATCTCATGGATAGTTGTCAATGCAAAGCAATATAATAAGTGCAATATGCAAGTATGTAGGAATCAATGCACAGTTCACACAAGTGTTTGCTTCTTGAGGTGGAGAGAGATAGGTGAACTGACTCAACAATAAAAGTAAAAGAAAGGTCCTTCAAAGAGGAAAGCATCGATTGCTATATTTGTGCTAGAGCTTTTATTTTGAAAACATCAAGAGAGTATAAAAGTAAAGTTTTGAGAGGTGTTTGTTGTTGTCAACGAATGGTAGCGGGTACTCTAACCCCCTTGCCGGACAAACCTTCAAAGAGCGGCTCCCATTTTATTTTATTTTTGGGTGGCACTCCTTCCAACCTTTCTTTCACAAACCATGGCTAACCGAATCCTCGGGTGCCTGCCAACAATCTCATACCATGAAGGAGTGCCTTTTTATTTTAGTTTTATTTAGATGACACTCCTCCCCACCTTTGCTTTCTCAAGCCATGGCTAACCGAATCCTTCGGGTGCCGTCCAACAATCACATACCATGGAGGAGTGTCTATTTTTGTTAATTAATTTGGGACTGGGAATCCCATTGCCAGCTCTTTTTGCAAAATTATTGGATAAGCGGATGAAGCCACTAGTCCATTGGTGAAAGTTGCCCAACAAGATTGAAAGATAAACACCACATACTTCTTCATGAGCTATAAAACATTGACACAAATAAGAGGTAATAACTTTTGAATAGTTTAAAGGTAGCATTCAAGCAATTTACTTTGGAATGGCGGAGAAATACCATGTAGTAGGTAGGTATGGTGGACACAAATGGCATAGTGGTTGGCTCAAGGATTTTGGATGCATGAGAAGTAATCCCTCTCGATACAAGGTTTAGGCTAGCAAGGTTTATTTGAAACAAACACAAGGATGAACTGGTGCAGCAAAACTCACATAAAAGACATATTGTAAACATTATAAAACTCTACACCGTCCTCCTTGTTGTTCAAAACTCAATACTAGAAATTATCTAGACCTTAGAGAGACCAAATATGCAAACCAAATTTTAGCAAGCTCTATGTATTTCTTCATTAATGGGTGCAAAGTATATGATGCAAGAGCTTAAACATGAGCACAACAATTGCCAAGTATCACATTATCCAAGACATTTTAGAATTACTACATGTAGCATTTTCCAATTCCAACCATATAACAATTTAACGAAGAGGAAACTTCGCCATGAATATTATGAGCTAAGAACACATGTGTTCATACGAACCAGCGGAGCGTGTCTCTCTCCCACACAAGGATGAACTTATTCAGAGAACTAAGATAACAAAACGAAAATAAAAGCACACACACGCTCCAAGTAAAGTACATAAGATGTGACGGAATAAAAATATAGTTTCACTAGAAGAAACCTGATAAGTTGTCGATGAAGAAGGGGATGCCTTGGGCATCCCCAAGCTTAGATGCTTGAGTCTTCTTAAAATATGCAGGGATGAACCACCGGGGCATCCCCAAGCTTAGACCTTTCACTCTTCTCGATCACATTATATCACCCTCTTCTATTGACCCTTGAAAACTTCTGCCACACCAAACTTCAAGCAAACTCATTAGAGGGTTAGTGCATAATCAAAATTCACATGTTCAGAGGTGACACAATCATTCTTTACACTTCTGGACATTGCATAAAGCTACTGTACATTAATGGATCAAAGAAATTAATCCAACATAGCAAAAGAGGCAATGCCAAATAAAAGGCAGAATCTGTCAAAACAGAACAGTCCGTAAAGACGAATTTTAAAATGGCACCAGACTTGCTCAAACGGAAAAACTCAGAACTAATGAAAGTTGCGTACATATCTGAGGAACACGCACGTAAATTGGCATATTTTTCTGAGTTACCTACAGAGAAAACAGCCCAGATTCGTGACAGATAGAAATCTGTTTCTGTGCAGAAATCCAAATCTAGTATCAACCTTCGATTAGAGGCTTCACTTGGCACAACAAATCACAAAACTAAGATAAGGAGAGGTTGCTACAGTAGTAAACAACTTCCAAGACACAAATATAAAACAAAGTACTATAGCAAAATAACACATGGGTTATCTCCCAAGAAGTTCTTTCTTTATAGCCATTAAGATGGGCTCAGCAATTTTAATAATGCACTCGCAAGAAATAGTAGTTGAAGCAAAAGAGAGCATCAAAAGGAAAATTCAAAACAAATTTAAGTCTAACATGCTTCCTATGCAAAGGAATCTTGTAAATAAACAAGTTCATGAAGAGCAAAGTGACAAGCATAGGAAGATAAAACAAGTGTAACTTCAAAAATTTCAGCATATAGAGAGGTGTTTTAGTAACATGAAAACTTCTACAACCATATTTTCCTCTCTCATAATAACTTTCAGTAGCATCATGAACAAACTCAACAATATAAGTATCACATGGAGCATTCTTATTCTCATGCATAAAATAATTACTACTCCCAACATAAGCATAGTCAATTTTATTAGTTGTACTGGGAGCAAATTCAACAAAGTAGCTATCAAATATAGGAGGTATATTGTAATCATAATCAAATTTATCCTCCATAACAGGTGGTAACAAAAGACTACTATCCTTATAATCATCATAAATGGGAGGCAAAGTATCATCAAAGAAAATTTTCTCCTCAATGCTTGGGGGACTAAAAATATCATGCTCATCAAAACCAGCTTCCCCAAGCTTAGAATTTTCCATAGCATTAGCAACAATAGTGTTCAAAGCATTCATATTAATATGTTCCATGGGTTTTTTAATTTTCGCATCAAACCATCCATGTCTTAAATCAGGAAATAGAATAAAAAGGTCATTGTTGTCCATTATGCCTAACTAGTGTAAACAAGAAACCAAATGTCGCAATTGCAGAGTCTAAAGGAAATAGCTTCGAGCACACACACAATGGCGCCAGAAAAGTATTGTTACCTGGAACCGAAGTATGAGTGCCTTTTACCTTTCCTCCCCGGCAACGGCGCCAGAAAAGTGCTTGATGTCTACGGGAGCTTCTATTCTTGTAGACAATGTTGGGCCTCCAAGAGCAGAGGTTTGTAGAACAGCAGCAAGTTTCCCTTAAGTGGATTACCCAAGGTTTATCGAACTCAGGGAGGAAGAGGTCAAAGATATCCCTCTCAAGCAACCCTGTAATCACAAAGCAAGAAGTCTCTTGTGTCCCCAACACACCAAATACACTTGTCAGATGTATAGGTGCACTAGTTCGGCGAAGAGATAGTGAAATACAAGTAATATGGATGTATATGAGTGGTAATAGCAATCTGAGTAAAATATGGCAGCGAGTAAACATGCAACAGAACAGTAAGTAAACGGTGTTTGCAGTATTGGAAACAAGGCCTAGGGATCATACTTTCACTAGTGGACACTCTCAACATTGATCGCATAATAAATACTTCTTCTCATATGTGCTACATACACTCTTGTTTGATAATGAACATCATTCGTTGCGTAGGATTACACGAACCCTCAATGCCGGAGTTAACAAGCTCCACAACATTCGATATTCATGTTTAAGTAACCTTAGAGCATAATAGATCTTTGCAAGATAAACCAAGAACTAACATAGTGCACACACCGTCCACATTACACTATGAAGGAGGAATAGATCACATCAATACTATCATAATGATAATTAACTCCACAATCTACAAGAGATCATGATCATAATCTACGACAAGAACCACACGGTGCACACACTAGTCACCTTTACACCATGCATGAGGAATAGACTACTTTAATAACATCACATGAGTAGCACACAACTAGTAGCGATACAAAGCTCATCATATGGATCTCAATCATGTAAAGCAGCTCATGAGATCATTGTATTGAAGTACATAGCAGCGGCCGCCTCTTTCACATGAGTGCGGAAGAAGCACAGGAAGCACCAGACGTCGTACTGGGTATGTTTTCTGTCAACTCAGTACCTGCCAGAGTGTTGTTTGATTCTGGAGCATCGCATTCGTTTGTCACTGAAGATTTTGCATGCACAAGTAAAATTCAACCCATCAGTTTGAAACATGTCATGGTAATTCAAATACCTGGATCAACAACCAAAGCTAGAAAAATTTGCAAAGATGTTCCTATCAGAATTTATGAAATAGATTTTTATGCAAACTTGATTGTACTGGGAGCCAAAGGTTTGGAAGTAGTACTGGGAATGGACTGGATGTCCAAACACCATGGATTGATAGACTGTGCCAAGAAGGCCATCACCATGACCAGTAGCACCGGAATATTAGTGGAGCACATATCTGAAGACTGCCCAGAAAATTCACCTGCAACCAGAGTTTAGCCAAGCCAACCTTGGATCAGATTAGGGTCGTTTGTCGATACCCTGATGTGTTTCCTGATGATCTACCCGGTATGCCCCCAGATCGGGATATCGAGTTTATTATCGAGTTAATCCCTGGAACGGGACCTATAGCCTAGAGAGCCTATAGCATGAACCCAGCAGAGTTAGTGGAGCTGAAGAAGCAACTGGATGACTTGCTAGCCAAAGTTCTGATTCGACCGAGTGCGTCGCCTTGGAGATCCCCAGTTTTGTTTGTGGATAAGAAGGACGGTGCCACTCGTTTATGTACAGATTACCGTAAGCTTAACGATGTCACCATCAAGAACAAATACCCCTTGCCAAAGATAGAAGACCTGTTTGACCAGTTGACCGGTGCCACCGTGTTCTCTAAGATTGATCTTAGGACTGGTTATAGTCAGCTGAAGATCAGTGCAACGGATATCCCAAAGACTGCTTTCACCACCAGATATGGGTTGTATGAGTACAACGTCATGTCGTTTGGATTAACCAATGCCCCTGCTTACTTCATGAACCTCATGAATAAGATCTTCATGAACTTTTTGGATAAGTTTGTCGTTGTCTTCATCGACGACATCCTTATCTACTCCAAAACCGAAGAGGAACATGAGCAACATTTGGAGGTTATCCTAGAAACCCTTAGGCAGCACAAGTTGTATGCCAAGTTCAGCAAGTGCGAGTTTTGGTTGAAGGAAGTAGGATTCCTGGGACATATCTTGTCTGCGGGAGTAATTGTTGTGGATCCCGCCAAAATCAAAACAGTTGAATAATGGAAAGCCCCAACCACACAGACCGAGGTCCGTGCATTTCTTGGATTAGCGGGATATTACCGCAGATTTGTTGAAGGATTTTCAAGCATTGCAAGGACAATGACACAACTGTTGAAGAAGGACAAGAAGTTTGACTGGACTGATAAATGTGAAGAGAGCTTTCAGCAGCTCATGACAAGACTAACCATAGCCCCCATCCTAATCATGCTGGACATCACCAAGCCATTTGACGTCTATTGTGACGCATCTAAGATTGTTCTTGGATGTGTGTTGATGCAAGAAGGCAAGGTGATATCTTATCTGTCCCGGCAGCTGAAGCAGCATGAGCAGAACTATCCAACCCACGACCTCGAGCTTGCAGCCGTAGTGTTAGCCTTGAAAGTTTGGCGTCATTACCTCATGGGTAATCGATGCGAGATCTATTCGGATCACAAGAGTTTGAAGTATATCTTCACCCATAAGGAGCTAAACATGAGGCAGAGAAGATGGATAGAACTGATAAAGGATTATGACCTGGAAATTCACTACCACCCCGACAAGGCCAATGTGGTAGCGGATGCTTTGAGTAGATAGCCGTGTCAGCTGAACTCCATGATAGCAGCAGAACAGCCTAGCATGTATGAAGAGTTTGAGCAGTTCCGACTGGAGCTAGTTAGTGAAGGATACCTAGCCAGCATAGAGCTGCAACCTACTTTGATTAGCCAGATCAAGGAAGCCCAGAAGGGAAATGCCAGCATCGACGGCATCAAGAGTCAAATTGCTGCAGGAAAGGCATCGGGATTCACCGAAGATGAAGAAGGAGTACTTTGGTACAACGGTCGCCTATGTGTGCCGTCAGATTCTGAATTGAAACAAGTCATACTGAAGGAAGCCCACGACACCCTATACTCTATCCACCCCGGAGGTACCAAGATGTACCAAGATTTGAAGGAGCAATTTTGGTGGCATGGAATGAAGCGAGAAATCGGGAGCTACATCGCCAAGTGTGATATCTGTCAGAGAGTCAAGGCAGAACATCAACGACCCACAGGACTGTTGCAACCCTTACAGATTCCGGAATGGAAGTGGGACTCAGTCGGAATGGACTTTATCACTGGACTGCCCAAATCAAGCAAAGGGAATGATTCTATTTGGGTAGTGGTCGACAGATTGACCAAGGTCGCCCATTTTATCCCTGTCAAGACCACCTATCAAGGCCCCTAGTTAGCTGAGCTATACATCTCAAGAATAGTCGCCCTGCACGGAACCCCGAAGTCAATAGTGTCAAATAGAGGATCACAATTCACCTCAAGATTCTGGCAGAAAGTACATGAAGGACTCGGAACCCGGCTGAATTTCAGCACCGCATATCACCCTCGGACAGACTGAAAGAGTCAACCAGATACTCGAGGACATGTTGAGAGCCTGTGTACTGGAATATGGATCCAAGTGGGAAGACTGCTTACCTTATGAAGAATTCTCGTACAACAACAGTTACCAAGCCAGCTTACAGATGGCCCCCTTTGAAGCCCTGTACGGAAGGAAATGCCGTACCCCTCTGAATTGGTCGGAAGTCGGAGAAAGCCAAGTCTTTGGACCAGATGTTCTCCGAGAAGCCGAAGAGAAGGTGCACAAGATCCGCGAGTACCTCAAGACTGCGCAATCAAGACAGAAGAGTTACGCCGACAAGAGATGCCGCGAGATGACCTTCGAGATTGGAGATTTTGTTTACCTCAAGGTGTCACCCTCAAAGGAATGCAGCGATTCCAGCTGAAAGGAAAGCTTGCACCCCGATATGTCAGACCCTTCAAAGTTCTGAGTCGCCGAGGAGAAGTGTCTTATCAACTGGAACTGCCGAAAGAAATGGCGGCTGTGCACAACGTGTTTCACATCTCACTACTCCGGAAGTGCTTGGAAGTACCAGAGAAGACCGAAGTGTTCAAGAATATCGATCACAGATCAGTGGATATCAACACGGACTTGACGTATCGCGAAGTGCCTATTCGCATCCTGGAAGAAGCATACAGAACCACCCGCACCAGGAGTATCAAGTTCTTAAAGATTCAGTGGAGCAACCACACCGAAGAAGAAGCCACATGGGAGCGAGAAGAGGATATGAAGAAGGAATACCCAGATCTCTTTAGTACCTAGTTTTCTTTAAGATCTCGGGACGAGATCTTTTGTAAGGGGGAAGGGTTTGTAACATCCCAAAAAAAATTCAATAAAGAGATAAAGAGAGAGTTTCCAAAACCCAAATTTGAGAACTAACAAAAACTTTTTCACAACACAAGTGCTATGCATATACTCATATTTTATTTGGTGCAAAGTGTGCATATTGCCATGATGAATTCTTGTGTGTTTTCAAGAGTGCTAAAACCCTAGTACAAGATCACTTGATCAATCAAACCAAAGGAAAAATAAAAGAAGAAAGAAATAAGAAAAATGCCACACACACTCACATATGAATTTGGCCAATTTTGCAAATACTTAACCTAGGCCATTTTGGTCTGCACCATTAGTTGTAAATGGATAATAAACACTATTTAGCACTATTGGAATCAAAGAAACTCAAATCAAATAAAATTTGAATCAAATTTGAGCTCACATACAATTATGGTCAAATTGACAATTTATAACCTGATGCCTACTTTGAGCCCTGTTATTTAAAGATTTCTAAACTAAAACTTGCCAATTCTTGGCACCTCATCTAAGACAACATAGAAGTGAACAACTTTGCTCAAACACTCATCTGCAAACTCTTCTTGGATTCAAAGATAGGATCAAGCAAAGTAAGGAGCTTGAAACAAATTTAAGATCATATGCAATTTGAATTTTTACCAAACACTTCAAAATTGACCACCACCACTACCAATCTACTGCAAATAATATATGATTCAAACCCACCAAATTTCATCCAAAAATTCCAAAGTAAAGTTCTTGCGGCCATTTCATCAAACACCTTGCTAGCACCAACCTGCCAACTCTGGACATTGCAATGTCCAGCAGTTCTTGGCCTTCCCCATCGACCCTATGTCATCCTTGCTACTTCTCTGACCCCTCTGAGCTGTGCCAAACACTTTGGACAAGAAATGGTACACAGGGTCGTCACCATTGTGACCAAGACATGCCATGTCGTGGCATGGCATGGACATGCCCTTGCTCTCTCTCTGGACCTTGCTAGCATGCACCACCTTGTCAACTAGTCTCCTCTCAACCCCCTGACCGTGCTAGACACAAGCCTCGGTCGATTCGTGCACCGCAACGGCCAGATAACGTGACGCCCAGACGTGCCAGTGACGTGCACGCGCGCGCCAGAGCGTGCACGGCGAGCGCCACGGGCACGCCCAGAGCAAACGTCGCCCCACCAGCTCCGTTGACCCCAGCCTCTTCTCTCTGCGCCACCAGCTCCGCGACGTCACCAGCCACCGCACAGACACCGCCATTGGCCTGCGGGAACGCCGTAGACGATGCCCACTTCGCCGACGTCCGCTGTGGTACTAGCCACTCCAATCAAGCGCTCGTCCTCGTCTGGGCATCGTTTTCCCCACAATCAAGCGCAGCATGACCGCCTTAACGTCGCCTACACGCGCGCGTCAGCACCAGTGGCCAAGCTTCCCTGTAGACGCGTCGCCGACGATAAGATCATCACCACGCCACGGCCACCTCCAGACGCTATAAAAGGAGGCCCTCCCGCTCCAATTTCTTCACACCGCTAGCCTCCTCTCACTCTTCTCACCCTCCTCGGCTACTTCCCCTGCTCGATTAGCCACCGCCACCGTTCAATTGCATCGCCAGAGCCGCGGAGGTGCTGAGAAGCTCGCCGCCGATTGGAGCCTCCTCAGCACGCGCCACTGCTACCAGCTGCTTCCTCTACCTTGACAACGTCGCCGCCGCGCGTCGCCGACCCTCGCCGCGCCGCCGGTGAGCCGTCGACCCCCTAGCCTCGCCGCGCCAGTGGCCACTTCTCGTCAGAGACGACGACGCTCGTCGTCCGTCCGATCCTTTTCTAATCCAACCGCTCACATTTCGCGTACCGTTTCGTTGTTTAAAACCCACTAACGCGTGGCCCCCACTCGTCAGGCGGCCCGTTGCGCTGGACGCACTACTGGGTCGGCCCATCTCTTCTCCCCCTGCACAACCCACTTTCTTTTCCCGCCTAACCCTAACAATTCAAATAGGAAATTTCGAATTTGGTTAATTACTCTCAGATGCTGTTTTCAAAATTAAATAGGATAAAATCCACCAAACCAAATTTGACCAATTTTTTATATTTGGAAACCTTGTTAAAATATCTACAAAACCACACTGGTCTCAACTCTAGATTATGTGTGGAATTAATATGACAAAATAAACAAGGTAGGGCCTTTTGTAACTTCAAACAATTATTAAAAATTAATCAAAAATGCTTTTGAGTTGATTCCAACTCTCAAAAATCATATTTCACATTGTCTATCCAAATCTGTAGAAATATTGCATAGTTGTTTGTATGATCATGGCTTAGTTTAAAAATTGGCCCTATGGCTATTTCTAGTTCATTTTATATGTGCAATATCATTTATTAAAATGTATGAGAGCTTCTCTCTCATTTAAATCTTGTCTCAACTAAGTCAACATGAGGTAGAGACTATGGTCAACTAAATCTCATATTGAATTAATTAAGGATATTAAATAATTACCATGTGTTAGTAAAATGCATGAGGTACATCACCTCATTTAAATCATTTTCCCAATTGATAATTATGAAGAGGTTGACCTTGGTCAACCTAGGTCATATGCTATTAATTGAGGAAAGTAAATCTTAATAAGATTCAATGAGAGGAAATTATTTCTCTCAAGAATTAAATAGCAACCCTAATTAATATTTGTAATGAGAGGAAATTATTTTTCTTAAGAATAAAACAAAGTCAACTCACCTAATAAGCATGTTGTGATGATAGTTTAGTTTGAGTGACTCGTGTGTGTGCTTAGTCCAGTACTTAAGCTTTGTGTGGTGATTGTGTGTATTGTATTCGTATTTAGATGCTAGTACCGAGGAATACACCGAGGAGGAGGAGGTCTACTTCCAAGGAGAGGAAGACCACTTTGAACAGTACACCACTCAAGGCAAGCTAATATTATTGCAATGTGCAAAGCTCCACAAGAGCAAAGCACCCCCACACTTTACTTTATGTTTATTAAGCCTATCCCAAGTTTTACTACAAGCTTTTACTTCCAAGTTTTTACTACTTTTGTTTTATCAAAGTCCTTTTTGATTCATGATTCACTTGGTCTAAAGTAGAGAAATCTTATCAAAGTTAGTCTATGGCAATCAAAGTTAGTTAGCACCCCTCATGACTAGTGGCTAGTGCTAAATAAATAAAAATGACTACTCTAGATGGGAAAATTGTGAAATGAAATGACTTTGAAAGGTTTAAAGGTGAATATGATTTGAATGGAATGAATGACTTGGTGAATTTGCTAAAAACTAATGGTTGGGTTCGGATGCGATACCATTCCAATTTACAAGTACCCCCACAATACCTGATTATGGGTAGGGTCTAACCAGAAATTTATATGTCTTAGTATGGGTTCCCTCTAAACAAGCGTCATAGGGGTTATGCCGAGGCTGCCTCCGTTAAATGTGAAATGATGTGAAATGACGTGAATGAGGAGAATTGTCCGGCCCAAGCCCTGTGCAGTTCCCAGGCTGACGGATTGTCTTCACTGGGAGGCCAAGCTCATGGGGAGAGGTGCCTATACTAGGATGTGTAAGTGAAAGGTTAGGGTTGATGATTCGCGTACCGAGTTACGATTATTCAGAGTTATCTCTGATGGATGTAATCAAATGTTGTGACACAAGTGTGCAACCTCTGCAGAGTGTAAAACTATTCGAATAGCCGTGTCCACGGTTACGGACAATTGGAAAGGCCATACTATTCCGTCATTAGATCTCTTCTTGAAAATGATGGATGAATTTGAATTGGTGACTTGAATTTGAAACACCCCCAAGTGGTGGGACTGACACTAATGTTCCCACTTGAGTTAGTTAGCATGTGAATAGTATTTACGAAATGCTTATGAATTAAAATTTGGCTTTATGCAAATAAAACTAGAGCTTAGCACCCCATTACTAAAATTGATAGTAATTACAATAGTATTAGTTTGCGAGTACTTTAAAGTACTCACGGCTGTGTCCCTGGCTATTCAAATGGTCAGAATATGAATAAGAGCAGCAATATGAGGATGACGGCCAGCAGGACGTCTACAACAACTAGGAGTATCCTAACGTCAAGCATTGGCATGTGGAACTAGATAGTCCACTTCTATTACGCTTCCGCTACTACGTTGTTCGTTGATCAATAGATCAACTATTTGTGTAATATTGGATCATGTGATCCCCTTTTGTAAGACAATGATGGTTTGTAATGAATGATGACTTATGATATCAACTGTTATGTCTCGCAACAACAATATTCCTGGGATTGCGATGAATGACATAATAGGCATCTGGACTTAAAAATCCGGGTGTTGACAGCAGCCCACCATCTGCGTCGGGCTCTGCGGCTCCCTCCACTAGCGGCTCCGCGTCCTCGATGCCCGACGCCGCGCCCGCCAGCTCGGCGCCTGCCATGTCACCTGTTCGCCACCACATGATCACTCGCGCTCGACACGGCATCGTCAAGCCAAACCCTCGCTACGCCAATGTCGCCACCACGACGGTGTCGCCCCTCCCCTCCTCTGTTCGGGAGGCTCTCCGCGACTCTAACTGGCGTGCGGCGATGCAGGAGGAATTTGACGCCCTCTCGTCGAACAACACCTGGACGATGGTCCCTCGGCCTCCACACACCAACGTCGTCACAGGCAAATGGGTCTTCCGGCACAAGACCCGCGAGGACGGCTCCCTCGAGCGGTACAAGGCCCGCTGGGTCGTGATGTCTACGCACGCTTCTATTCTTGTAGACAGTGTTGGGCCTCCAAGAGCAGAGGTTTGTAGAACAGCAGCAAGTTTCCCTTAAGTGAATCATCCAAGGTTTATCGAACTCAGGGAGGTAGAGGTCAAAGATATTCCTCTCAAGCAACCCTACAATTAAGATACAAGAAGTCTCTTGTGTCCCCAACACACCTAATAAACTTGTCAGCTGTATAGGTGCACTAATTCGGTGAAGAGATAGTAAAATGCAAGTGATATGGATGAATATAAGTGGTAATAACAATCTGAAATAAATATGGCAGCAAGTAAACATGCAGTAAAACAGTAAATAAGCGGTGTTTGCAGTATTTGGAAACAAGGCCTAGGGATCCTACTTTCACTAGTGGCCACTCTCAACATTGATCACATAATAAATAAATAACTTCTCCTCACTTGTGCTACTATCAAACACTCTCTTGTTGGATAACAAACACCATTCATTGTGTAGGGCTACAAGGGCACACCTCAAGCCGGAGTAAACAAGCTCCACAACATCCGGAGTTCATGTTAAAGTAACCTCTAGAGTGCATAATAGACCGTTGCAATTTAGACCGAGTACTAACATAGCATACACACTGTCAACAATAGCTATGAAAGAGGGAATAGATCGCATCAATACTATCATAGTAACTAGCAGGGTGACCCGCGCAATAGCGCGGCTAGCACTCCATTTCCACCACACCATCAATCAATTTTTTCTTATCTTTTATGTAGTGATTTTTCCATGTCAAGTAACACAAAAAAATCCATCATGTAGCTAGCTTGACGCATAAACCAAAGATCATAGGAATCATAATGGTTGTAGAGTACATGATCCTTGCATGGTGTTCGCATGAATTATATGACATCAGACCAATATATGTGAGATCACTTTGACACAAATGCTAAGATAAGTAGATGAATAAATCGAGAAAACCATTTATGGGGGCTTTTGTATTTCTGTGTCCGTCCTGAATGATCATTGATTATCATTTTCTTGCTCACCGAACGTACGTGTATGCATTGACACACATACTTTTTGTTTTGTGGGTACTTTTGTGTGATATATTAATCTTATTTTACCCTTATATAATGAAGGTTTTATTTTAAAACAAACATTTAATCTTAAGATACTGCACACTTACAAAGGCATCATAGATTAGGAATATTGAGAAGTATGGTGCATCGATCTTGTTTTTGAAGGGTCTTCGAAATAACATGTAGCATGTTCTTATATCTTCCGATGCTTTACTCGTATGAACATGATCAGTATGTGCAGTTGGATCATCTAACGGACAATTCATCTAGATTTCAAACTACCGCTTTCGGTGGCAGCCTTTCATGAGCTTCAGCAATTTCTAAGTCCATTTTGGAGATGAGAATGACAGTACTTCCCAATAAAATAGCGTGGAACAAAGATTATATATGCATGACGACCATATGTGTTTACTGCATATTGAAGTTTTACAAATATTTATGTTTCTCGCAACTGGTCCCTTGACAGTAGTTGTGTACTTTGTCAGGACAATATCTTGAAAGGTTGCTCTCATATTTTTTTGAGTGGTATCTTTTAATGATGTTGGAGAGCTGTTGACATCACTTGGACATCAGCACCATCTCATGTAGCTAAAGCTGGCTTCACTGGACCTATTTTCTGGGAAGTCTCTATTCGAATTATTTAGAACTTTTGGAAATAGGGAAAGGGCTATATCTTTGATCAGATAGATCCTCCTTAGCTAGAACGAAAGTATATTTCAGAAAAGTTCGATCAAAGGTTCAAGGTTACATACGGATCAGAGCTTTTGGTTTGTATAGGGCTGCTCTCGTAATTTTTCTTTAGGACTCTTGTCCTTTACATACTGTAATTTTTTTTTAATAGAAAATTTACCTAACATCATTGTTGAGCTAAAAATCTACGAACTGCTGACCTACTGGTTTAGTACCAAAGAAAGCAGGAAGTAAAAGTTACCTGACATCCTCCCAAAAGAGTTTACTCAATTTCTATTGTCATGTGCTCTAGAACCATTATGTGAAAGGATCTCGCACCTGCAAAACTGAAGTGATGAAATATATAAATACAGGCTGAGTTGTGGCAGTAAGATTTAGTTTTTTTTCTAGCATGGAGGGCAAGCAGAAGTAGCAACAATATTATGATCATTCAGCCATTTGCAGGCAGGTCAATATTCATTAGTGGTGTGATATTAAATTAAAGAACATGTAGAATATATAATAATAACTGTTCAATTTACACTTACCAAATTCACGGAGTAAATTCTCACGCTATTTCTTCACCCTAGGAGCATCACAATGCAGAAAATCATAGAAATTAATAATAAGCAATTGCTTCTCAATGTAAACTTTTGAGTCTAATAAAAAATGCGCTCTGTCAATATTCTCTTACAAATTCGCTTAAGCAATGATCCTATTCATCTGAGAGAGAAAAATCCAAAGGAAAAAAGTGTGGGTTCTTTTCAAATATTCCGACAAACATGCACCAGAATTTCACCATGTACGTACCAATTTCACTTTATAGGTAGCACTTGACCGAAGATCAAAAACAATATAACCATCCATGTGTCCCGGGCCAGCTTATCACTCTCTTCCAGTTTCAGATTGTCATTGTGTATGTACGTTTACATCACCAGTTAATACCAAAGAAAATTGGATATGCCAAGACTGCTTCGTGACTCATTCTCCAGGATATTCTATGATTTGGTATGCATAAGACAGGTGGGTGCATCCAGGTCAGACGTACGACAACTCACAGCAGCCACTGGATCGAGGTTCACCTCTACATCGACTTTCTCCATACATATCAGACACCAAATCATCACCCGCTTAATTGATGGAAGGATACCCATGATTGACCTGCAAGCACGTCTGAGTGTGTGGTGTTGAGAGCATGGTTAGCAGGTACTGACCTGCTGAGACCAGGCTTGGAGTAATCGAGCTCCAACTTCACCAATAACACAAACTTCCTCGTTGTTGGCCGGCTGCCAGCAAGTACGGTGTGATCGGGGAGCTCTATGCTCCGGGAGAAGAAATTCCGTGGATATTTGTACTCCATGAACGTTGGCCAGAATAGCAGCAACCTCGTTTTCCTTGCTAAGATCAGGTTGCTGGGGTTCATTGACGATTGCTGGATGGTTGTACATCTAAGATTTTTGTTATCCATTAGTGTACCTATGTAAACGAAACTTTCGGGTGTGATTACCATTAGGGCTGAGTCACTGAATATCCACGGCTCGATTCCAGCTTCCCGGATGTGGTGGAGCAAGGCCGCGGAGGTACAACATGCTACGATTTGGACGGAAAAGTGGCGAGCTTGCTACTATTCGCTATGCCGCCATCACCATTAGGGCTTGTCCAATGATCAACTGCATCATCTTTGCATCAACAGGTAAAATATGAGCCGGATTGATCTTTAATGATCGCGGCCACATCAGTTTCGCATCACGGCATCAGCAGGTGCAATACAAAACTGACTATTACTCGATCGTAAGAATTGATGCGCTCTGATTCGAAACAAAACTGGCGAGCTTGCTACTGTTCGCTATGCCCCCATCACCATTAGGGCTATCCAATGATCGACTGCATCATCTTTGCATCAGCAGGTAGAATATGAACCGGATTGATCTTTAATGATCGCGGCCACATCAGGTTCGCATCACGGCATCAGCAGGTGCAATACAAAACTGACTATTACTCTAAGAATTGATGCCCTTTGATTCAAAAGAAAAATCTAATCTCACGGATCTGCTTGTGTATCAAATAGAGTCATAGTAGTCGATCGTGCACGGATCAAATAATTAATACGTGAATCGTACATACCTGACTGCTCCACCTTTTCTCCGTTGCTGCAGCCGAACGGAGATGTTGATGCATCACAGTCCTTGCATGCTTGGAGCTACTTGGCCATGTTGGCGATTCTTTCATGCATGAGGTACCGTTTGAATCGGCCGGATAGTTAGGTGCAGATCCGATCGCCTATTTCGTCGGTACTAAATATTGCTGTGTATGTCTCGGTATTTTCCTATGCGTAGCTATAAGACGTATGCCTAATCTGATCCATTGGTTGCATAAAGTTTAATCTCCACCACTGATTGTTTGTTGTTTTAATTATATAATAGATAGATAGTTAACTTCATAATCTACAAGAAATTACAATCATAACCTACGCTAAGTACTACATGATGCACACACTGTCAACATTACATCATGGAGGAGGAATAGACCACTTTAATAACATCACTAGAGTAGCACATAGATTAATAGTGATACAAAGCTCATGATCACATAAAGATCACACCATGGGAGAGAGAGATGAACTACATAGCTACTGGTAGAGCCATCAGCCTCAGGGGAGAACTACTCCCTCCTCATCATGGGAGACATCAGCGGCGATGAAGATGGCGGTGGTGTCGATGGAGATGACTCCGGGGGCAATTCCCCGTCCCGGCGGCGTGCCGGAACAGAGACTTCTGTCCCCCGAAACTTGTCTTCGCGATGGCGGCGGCTACGGAACTCTTCGTGGAATATGACTGGATGTTTTAGGCTCTTCGCGACAGAGAGAATATATAGGCGGAAGGGCGGCCTCGGAGGAGCCAGGGGGTGCCCACACCACATGGCGGCGCGGCCAGGGGTGGGCCCGCGCCCCCCTATGGTGTGGGTCCCCTGCTGGCCGCCTCCGACTCTCCTTCGATGTTCTGGAACCTTCCGAGGAAAATAGGAAGTTTGGCTTTTGTTTCGTCCAATTCCGAGAATATTTCCTGTGTAAGATTTCTGGAACCAAAAACAGCAGAAAACATGAACTGGCACTTCGGCATCTTGTTAATAGGTTAGTTCCAGAAAATGCATAAAAATGATATAAAGTGTGAACAAAACATGTAGGTATTGTCATAAAACTAGCATGGAGCATCAGAAATTATAGATACGTTGGAGACGTATCAGGTCGTTCGTGGCTTTGCCCAACGGCCTGGTGTCGACTATGGCGAAACCTTCTCGCCGGTCGTCAAACCGGCGACCATTCGCACCGTGCTCACCCTCGCCTCCTCACGTAACTGGACTGTGCACCAGTTAGACGTGAAGAACGCCTTCCTCAACGGTGTCCTCGATGAGCAGGTATACTGCTACCAGCCGGCCGGTTTCGTTGATGATCATCGCAAGGACCATGTCTGCAAGCTTGTCAAGTCCCTCTATGGCTTGAAGCAAGCGCCCCGAGCCTGGTTCCAGCGCTTCGCCACCTTCGCTTTCACCATTGGCTTCACCGCCTCTCGCTCTGACGCTTCGCTTTTCATCCTACGGCGGGGCGCCGATGTGGCGTACCTCCTGCTGTACGTTGATGACATCGTCTTGACGGCATCCTCCTCGACTCTGCTCCGCGCTCTCATCGACAAGCTCATGCTCGAGTTTGCCATGAAAGACTTGGGGCCCTTGCACTACTTCCTTGGAATCCGAGTGCGATGTACGCCTCGCGGCTTCTTCCTCAGCCAGGAGCAGTACGCCGAGGAGATACTCCAGCGCGCCGGTATGGTGCAGTGCAAAACGGCTACCACACCCGTCGACACTCTTCCCAAAGTCGCCGCCGATGCTGGTGCCCCGGTTGCCGATCCTTCCGAGTACTGCAGCCTCGCCAGTGCTCTTCAATACTTGACCATGACACGTCCTGATCTTGCATATGCCGTGCAGCAAGTCTGCTTACACATGCACGATCCGCGTGACGGTCATCTCGCCATCATCAAACGTATCCTTCCATACGTCCGTGGCACCACCAGCTCCGGCCTCTTGCTCCACAACTCCTCTCCGCTCGACATCGTCGCCTACTCCGATGCGGACTGGGCAGGCTGCGCAGACACCCGGCATTCTACCTCCGGATACTGCGCCTACCTCGGCGGTGCTCTTGTGAGCTGGTCTTCCAAGCGCCAACCCACTGTCTCGCGCTCGAGCGTCGAGGCTGAGTATCGTGCTGTTGCCAATGCCGTTGCGGATTGTGTATGGCTGCGGCAACTCCTCGACGAGCTTGGTTCCCCTCTCTCCAAGGCCACAGTGGTTTTTTGTGATAATATCTCAGCAGTGTACATGTCTGATGGCGCGTGATGCACACGTCCGTTGGGAACCCCAAGAGGAAGGTGTAATGCGCACAGCAGTAAGTTTTCCCTCAGAAAGAAACCAAGGTTATCGAACCAGTAGGAGATGAAGGCCACGTGAAGGTTCTTGGTGGAGGAGTGTAGTGCGGCGCAACACCAGGGATTCCGGCGCCAACGTGGAACCTGCACAACACAATCAAAATACTTTGCCCCAACTTAACACTGAGGTTGTCAATCTCACCGGCTTGCTGTAAACAAAGGATTAAACGTATGGTGTAGAGAATGATGTTTGTTTGCGAAGAACAACAGAGAACAGAGATTGTAACATCCCAAAAATTTCAAAACAAAGAAAATGAATTTCCCTTTTTCCAAATTTTGGAACCAACAAAAACTTTTATTAAATTTAGTTAGATGCATAGTGAGCATGCTTAATTCTTGAGCTATTGCCATGATTGCTTGTTGAACTACTTTGGAATTATCTAAAACCCTAAACCTCACCCCTCTTTTCATTCCCTAAGTTAATTAAAAATAAAAATAAATCAAATAAGAAAAAGGCCTATGTGCCTATGGCTATTTTCATAAATCTTTACCATAGACCTTTCTACTTTTATTAGAGGTTTGGAAAACCTTCACACACCTTACCTAGTACTTATCAAACCAAATCCAAGTTGAATCCAAAAAAAAAAAAACTAAAAATGCCATAGAGGCATATGAGAGAAAAATGCAAATTTATGAATTTGGGAATCTTGATCTTAAGACTTGTTGTGAATAGTGGGATCACTCCTATATACCATTTCAACACTCAAAAACACCATTTGGTTCAAGCCAAGTCAAATTAAAACTCAAATGCCACATATGCATAGAGGCATATGTGACCCATAGCCATAATACCCCATTTGTTGCCCTATGACTTTAAACCTTGACCTATGCTTTTATATGTTGACCAAATGGTGTGAAACCCTCCCTAAACCTAATCTCACACTAATTGGACCCTAACTCATGCCCAAGTAATACAAGATAAATAAAATAGGAAAATAAGAAAAATAAGAATATCATCTCTTATGTGTTATGGCCATTTTTGCAAATCTTTGAGCTAGACCTTTTGGAATGGTTTAAATGGTTGGAAAATGGTTCTAAACTAATAAGAATCACATTAGAGTCAAGAAAAGTCAAATCAAATGGAGAGAAACCAAATAGTGAGAAAATCCCAATTTCACTCACATACACATATGGTCAATTTTGCAAATCATCACCAAAGGCCACCATTGCTTGATCCATTGCTTGGAGAATACTTATGTATGATAAACAAACACAAATGCATCAAAAGAACCAGAATTGAATCAAAGAAAAACTAAAAACTATGATACATATGATAATGGTCATATGTCCCCTTTTTAATATCTTCACTAGTTTACCCCTCTGGTTTTATCTTTTCTTAAACCAAACTTAAGCAACCATTGACACCTCATCCAAGACCATGTCAAGGTGAACAACTTTCATGTTGACCACCCATGCTGACTTTGACCAGGTTGACCAGAATAGATTTGACAAGAGAGGACATTGAAATAAAGAGAAGATAACCCCAAATTTGAATTCTCACAAACCAACACCAAAATGAACACCACCACCACCAATCAATCACATTAAGTATATAATTGAGCTCCACCAAAAAGAATTGCAACATTCCACAAAAATCTTCTTGCGGCCATTTCTTCAAACACCTTGCAGGCAACATTTGGCAAATGTGATACACCTCTTTACCCACTGGTTTTTGGGCTAAACCACTTTTGGTTTGTGATCATTTGGCTCTCCTGCATCCCCTGCATCAGTGCATGTCCTTGCTTGTGATGATTAAAGTGAAGCCATGATCAACATCTTACCATGCCGTGCATCATGCTCATCACCATGCCACCCTACCTCACCACCTCTCTCTGGTTCCTTCAACCTTGCCATATAGCCTCGCCAGGAGGTACTGAGCATGCTAGACACGATGCCTATCCAAACCATGCATGACAACGCCCTGGCCAGACGTGATCACCGCGCCCAGAGCACGCCAGAGCGTGCACCATCATCACCCTGGACGCGCCAGAGCACGCCGTCGCACGGTCGCCCCAGTCCTCCTCTCCCTCTCTCACTTTGCACGCGTGATCACCGCACCCCCAGCTACACCCTAGACATGCTCCAATGCCCGCGCGTGCACCGTCGCCGTCGCCATGATCAAACCCTGGCCGCCACGGTACTGCGAGCACTCCAACATCGCCAGCACGCCCTCATCCTCCCTCTACTATCCCTTCACGCGCGTTAGCTCCGCCTAGCCGTCGCCTACACGGCGCGCATCCTAGCCTGCCCCTTCGCGCCTCGGAAACGTCGAGTCCATGGTCGACCTCGCCAGCACCCACGGCCCCTTCTCGAATCTATAAAAGGAGAGCTCCTCCTCCTCAATTCGACGCACCACTCGACTTCCCTCCTCTCTCTGACCCTCCTCAGCCCCTAGCTCCTCGACATTGCCCAGTCACACCGCTCAATTTCACCCTCACTGCCCGTGCTCCTCCGCAGAAGCTCGCCGGAGCTAGAAGCCACCCCAGGAGCTGCGGTTTGTTCGAGGAGCTCCGCCATCATCTGCAACGTCGTCCTGCGTCAACGTCGTTGATCGCCGGAGCCCCTGGTCGCCGTCGACCCCCTAGCCTCGCCGGAGCCGCAAGTTCCTCTCCCCCGTCGACGACGACGACTGTCGACCATCCGATCCACATCTAATCCAACGGCCGAGGTGAGCCCTTACCGCTTCGGTAAATCAAACTCGCTGACGGGTGGCCCCTCACATGTCAGCTGGCCCGCGGCTGTGAAACGCTGCTGGGCTGGGTTTTCTCTTTTCAAACCAAATCGGCCCAGTTACTTTCCCGCCTAGCCCACTTAGCCATTTCAAATTAATTCATTTCTGCTGAATTTCAATACTGGACCTGTACTATAAATTTTAGTGATTCAAATTGTTCCAGAAAGCTTATGAAATTATCTAGCCAACCCCACTGGTTTGAACCCTAGATCACTTACAGAATTTGAATAGTAAAAATCACAACCCAATAACTTTTCAAAATTCAAATAATTATTTAAAATCAACCATAAAATATTTTGAAGTGATTCAAATTCTCATAAATCACAACTCAAATACTCTTTTTGTTTATGTAAAAATATGATAAGGTTGCTTCATATGATCATGGGCTAGAACCCAAAATTTGACTATGTAGTCAATACTAGCCCATTTAAATTATTTTCAAATTTATGATTTTAAATCTATGAGGTGTAGCACCTCATTTAAATCAGGTTCTCAAGTGATATGAAGTAATGTGATGACCTCTACTGCTTAGGCTCATACTGGCTCACTTGTGGAATTTAAATCAATATAGTATTTAAATTGCAATGGTTATTTAAATCACATGAGATGAGGAATCTCATTTAAATCACTTTTCTCAAATAACAAGTGTGAAGTGTTGACCTTGGTCAACATGTGATCATACATAGTTATTTGAGAAGATTAAATCTTAAGAAGATTCAATGAGAGGAAATTATTTCTCCAAAGAACTAAATAGAAACCCTAATTCCAATATCAATGAGATGAAATTATTTTCCTATTATTAAATAAAGAAACTCTAGCATAAGTTGTGCATAAATGTTAAATAGTGATGCTAGATCATTTGAGTGAGCCATTAAGGCTAATTAAGAGTATTTAAGTATTGTTTGGTGATTGTATCCTCGTACTCGTTTATAGATGCTAGTACCAGAGACTATCAAGAAGAGGAGGTATTCTACCAAGAGGAAGGAGAAGAGAACTTTGAGCACTACCCTAATCAAGGCAAGCTAATATTCTTGCAAGCCACCCTAATGCAAAGCTCTTCAAGAGCAAGGCACTATTACATGATACTTTATGCTTAATGATCCTATCCCATGTTTTTGCCTTACTATTATTTTACTTATGGTATTTCAAAGTCTACTTTTTGATTCATGATTCACTTGGTCTAAAATAGAACAAGAGCATCAAATTTAGCCTAAGCAAATAAGGCTAGATAGCACCCCTCATGATTAGTTGCTATTGCTAAATAAGTAAAATTGACTACTCTAGATGGGAACAAATGTGAAATGAAATGACTTTGAAAACCTTGGAATGATGAATCATTCTATTGAAAGATTTTGAAGGTGAATATGACTTGTGAATGACTTGGTGAATTTTACGAAAACTGATGGTTGGGTTCGGATGCGATACCATTCCAATTTGAAAGTACCCCCACAATACCCAACATGGGTAAGGGCTTAACTAGACGTTTATGTGCCTTAGTATGGGTTCCCTCTAAACAAGCGTCATAGGGGTTATGCCGAGGCTGCCTCTATTGAAATGTGAACTGATATGAAATGACGTGAAATGAGGTGAATGTCCGGCCCAAGCCCTGTGCAGTTCCCAGGCTGACGGTTTGCCTTCACTGGGAGGCCAAGCTCATGGGGAGAGGTGCCTATACTAGGGTATGTAAGTGAAAGTTTATGGTTGGTAGTCCGCACACGGTGTGTGATAAATCAGGGTCAGTTAACCCTGACGGATTATTGCAAATATTGTGGCACAAGTGTACGACCTCTGCAGAGTGTAGAACTATTCGAATAGCCGTGTCCACGGTTACAGACGATTGGAAAGGCCATACTGTTCCGTCATCAGGCTCTTTTCAAAAATATGTCATGTGACTTGCGACTTGAATTTGAAAGGGGAATGGTGATTTTGAATTGTTTCACAACAGAGTTGTGGGAATGACACTAATGTTCCTACTGGAGTTAGTTTAGCAAAGGAAGAGTCTTTACTAAATGTTTATGAAATGAACTTGGCTTTATGCAAATAAACCTAGAGCTTAGTATCCCCTTACTAAAACTGATAGTGCTTACACTAGTATTAGTTTGCGAGTACTTTAAAGTACTCATGGCTTCGTCCCTGGCTATTCAAATGGCCAGACTATGAAGAGGAACAGCAGTACGAGGAAGATGGATAGCAGGATGTCTACGACAACTAGGATCACTCCTGACGTCAACAGTTGCCTGTGGAATAGATGGACCGCAACCGTTACTTCGCTTCCGCTATGTGTTTTGTAATTGGATCTCTAGATCCACTATGATGTATTAAGAATGGATCATGTGATCCCTCTATGTAAGACAATTATGTGTTGTAATAAATGATGTGTTGTGATATCAATCTATTATGTCTCGCAAAAACAATATTCCTGGGATTGCGATGTACGACATAATAGGCATCTGGACTTAAAAATCAGGGTGTTGACAGAGATTGCAGTAGATTATATTTCAGATGTAAAAGAATGGACCGGGGTCCACAGTTCACTAATGGTGTCTCTCCAATAAGATAAATAGCATGTTGGGTGAACAAATTACAGTTGGGAAATTGACAGAATAGAGATGCACATACATATCATGATGACTACTATGAGATTTAATCATGGCATTACGACAAAGAACATAGACCGCCATCCAGCATGCATCTATGCCTAAAAAGTCCACCTTCAGGTTAGCATCCGCACTCCCTCCAGTATTAAGTTGCAAACAACAGACAATTGCATTAAGTATGGTGCGTAATGTAATCAACACAAATATCCTTAGACAAAGCATTGATGTTTTATCCCTAGTGGCAACAGCACATCCACAACCTTAGAACTTTCTATCACTGGTCCCGGATTCAATGGAGGCATGAACCCACTATCGAGCATAAATACTCCCTCTTGGAGTCACAAGTATCAACTTGGCCAGAGCCTCTACTAGCAACGGAGAGCATGCAAGAACATAAACAACACATATATGATAGATCAATAATCAACTTGACATAGTATTCAATATCCATCGGATCCCAACAAACACAACATGTAGCATTACAAATAGATGATCCTGATCATGATAGGCACCTCACAGGATCTAAACATGATAGCACAAGAGGAGAAGACAACCATCTAGCTACTGCTATGGACCCATAGTCCAAGGATGAACTACTCACGCATCATTCCGGAGGCGGGCATGGTGATGTAGAGCCCTCCGGTGATGATTCCCCTCTCCGGCAGGGTGCCGGAGGCGATCTCCTGAATCCCCCGAGATGGGATTGACGGCGGCGGCGTCTCTGGAACTTTTTCCGTATCGTAGCTCTCGGTACTAGGATTTTCGCGACGGAGAGAATATATAGGCGAAAGGGCAGCGCAGGGGGTGGCCGAGGGGCCCACACCATATGGCGGCGCGGCCAGAGGTGGGGCCGCGCCGCCCTATGGGGTGGTCGCCTCGTCGCCCCTCTTCGTCTCCTCTTCGGACTTCTAGAAGGCTCCGTGCAAAATAAGACCGTGGGCTTTTGTTTCGTCCAATTCCGAGAATATTTCCTGTGTAGGATTTCTGAAACCAAAAACAGCAGAAAACAGGAACTGACGCTTCGGCATCTTGTTAATAGGTTAGTGCCGGAAAATGCATAAAAACATCATAAAGTGTGAACAAAACATGTAGGTATTGTCATAAAACTAGCATGGAACATAAGAAATTATAGATACGTTGGAGACGTATCAAGCATCCCCAAGCTTAGTTCCTACTCGCCCTCGAGTAGGTAAACGATAACAAGGATAATTTCTGAAGTGACATGCTACCAACATAATCTTGATCAACATTATTTTAAAGCATATGAGATGAATGAAGTGATTCGAAGCAATGATTTGCTAACAAAAAGATAATGACTAAACAACTGAATCATGTAGCAAAAACTTTTCATGAATAGTACTTTCAAGACAAGTATCAAAAAGATTTGCATAAGAGCTAACTCATAAAGCAATAGATTCAAAGTAAGAGGTTTCGAAGCAACACAAAGGATGATTAAGTTTCAGCAATTGCTTTCAACTTGTAACATGTATATCTCATGGATAATTGTCAACATAAAGTAATATAACAAGTGCAATAAGTAAACATGTAAGAATCAATGAACACAGCTTGACACAAGTGTTTGCTTCTAAGATAGAAAGAAGTAGGTAAACCGACTCAACATAAAGTAAAAGAAAGGCCCTTCGCGAGAGGAAGCATGGATTACTCATGTGCTAGAGCTTTTTATTTTGAAAACATGGAAACAATTTTGTCAACCGTAGTAATAATTCATATGTGTTATGCATAAAACTTCTTATAAGTTGCAAGCCTCATGCATCGAATACCAATAGTGTTCGCACCTTGTCCTAATTAGCTCGGATATCCATGGGTTATCATTGCATTACATATGTTTCAACCAAGTGTCACAAAGGGGTACCTCTATGCCACCTGTACAAAGGTCCAAGGAGATAGATCGCATTTGATTTCTCAGTTTTGATAGATCTCAACTTGAGGACATCCATACCGGGACAACATAGAAAACAGATAATGGACTCCTCTTTTTAATGCTTAAAGCATTCAACAACAAATAGTATTCTCATAAGAGATTCTGAGGATTAGTGTCCAAACTGAAACTTCCACCATGATACATGGTTTTGGTTAGCGGCCCAATGTTCTTCTCTAACAATATGCATACTCAAACCATTTAATTATGATAAATCACCCTTACTTCAGACAAGACGAACATGCATAGCAACTCACATGATATGCAACAAAGTAAAAAGTTGATGGCGTCCCCAGAAACATGGTTACCGCTCAACAAGCAACTTATAAGAACTAAGATACATAGCAACATATTCATCACCACAATAGTTTTTAAGCTATTTTCCCATGAGCTATGTATTGAAAATACAAAGGAATGAAATTTTAAAGGTAGCCCGCAAGCAATTTACTTTGGAATGGCAGAAAAATACCACATATAGGTAGTTATGGTGAACACAAATGGCATGAGTTTTGGCTCAAGGTTTTTGGATGCACGAGAAGCATTTCCTCTCAGTACAAGGCTTTGGCTAGCAAGGTTGTTTGAAGAAAACACAAGTATGAACCGGTACAGCAAAAACTTACACAAGAACATATTGCAAGCATTATAAGACTCTACACTTGTCTTCCTTGTTGTTCAAACACTTTCACTCGTAAAATATCTAGACCTTAGAGAGACCAATCATGCAAACCAAATTTCAACAAGCTCTACGGTAGTTTTCCACTAATAGATTTAAACTACATGATGCAAGAGCTTAAACATGATCTATGAGACCTCCAAACAATTGCCAAGTATCAAATTATTCAAGATAATATACCATTTACTACATGAAGCATTTTCTGTTTCCAACCAAATAGCAATCAACGAAGCGGTTTTCAGCCTTCGCCATGAACATTAAAGTAAAGCTAAGAACACCCGTGTTCAATATGAAAGAGCGGAGCGTGTCTTTCTCCAATACAAGGATTGCTGGGATCCGAATTTATTTAAACCATAAAAATAAATAAAAGAAAACAGACGCTACAAGTAAAGAACATAAGATGTGACGGAATAAAAATATAGTTTCACTATAAGTGACCTGATAAGTTTGTTGATGAAGAAGGGGATGCTTTGGGCATCCCCAAGATTAGATGCTTGAGTCTTCTTGAAATATGCAGGGATGAACCACGGGGGCATCCCCAAGCTTAGACTTTTCACTCTTCTTGATCATTTATATCATCCTCCTCTCTTGACCCTTGAAAACTTCCTCCACACCAAACTTAAAGCAAACTCATTAGAGGGTTAGTGCATAATCAAAAAATCACATGTTCAGAGAGGACACAATCATTCTTAACACTTCTGGACATTACCCAAGGCTACTAAAAGTTAATGGAACAAAGAAATCCACTCAACACAGTAAAAGAGGCAATGCGAAATAAAAAGACAGAATCTGTCAAAACAGAACAGTCCGTAAAGACGAATTTTTCTGAGGCACTTAACTTGCTCAGATGGAAAAACTCAAAACTAATGAAAGTTGCGTACATATCTGAGGATCATGCATGAATTTTCTCTGATTTTGTTGATTCTTCTACAGAGAGAAAACGCGAATTCGTGACGGATGACAGAAATCTGTTTCTGCGCGTAAATCCAAATCTAGTATCAACCTTCTATTAGAGACTTTACTTGGCACAATAACATGATAAGGAGAGGTTGCTACAGTAGTAACAACTTCCAAGACTCAACAAAACAGTAGTAAAAATAAAAACAACATGGGTTATCTCCCAAGAAGTGCTTTTCTTTAACGCCTTTCAGCTAGGCGCAGAAAGTGCAAATCAAGTAACATCAAGAGAAGAAGCATCAACAGACGAGTTTGTAGTTTTCTCAACGATGCATTGTATCTTATTTATGTAAGAAGCTCCTTTTTCATTACTTTTAGGCTTACTATCCTCCTCAAATAAATTTTCAGGAACAATCCAACCAAAATTCGTTTCTAGTGCCTCATGCATTCCTATTAGTTTATAAGGTATTGGTATTTGAGTCTCCCCCTCACATTTGGCTTCATTAATGTACTTAAGCCTATCTTTTTCCATCCTTTCAATGGTACTTGCAAAATTGGTATAAAAGCCAAGCATCTTATGTCTAATAAAGACTTTCCTAGCTTCTCTAGCTACATCACCAAATTCTCTAAGAAGGGTTTCTACAACAAAATCTTTCTTCTCTCCTTCTTCCATATCACAGAGTGTAAGAAACATATGTTGCATTATAGGATTAAGATTATCAAATCTAGCTTCCAACATGCGCACTAAACAGGAAGCAGCAGTTTCATAATCAGGAGCAAGTTCTACAAAGGATCTATCTTCAAAAACTTCAGCCTTACTAACATGAGTGAAAAATTCTTCTATATTATCTTTTCCAATGATAGACCCACTTCCTACCGATATATCTTTCAAAGTGAACTTAGGGTGAAGTATGATGAAATAAACAAAAGTAAACTGATAAAGTAAATGCAAGTAACTAATTTTTTTGTGTTTTTGATAGAAAGCAAGCAAGACAGAAAATAAAATAAAGTAAAGCAAGACAATAAACAAAGTAAAGAGATTGGATGTGAGAGACTCCCCTTGCAGCGTGTCTTGATCTCCCCGGCAACGGTGCCAGAAAACAGCCTTGATGGCGCGTGATGCACACGTCCGTTGGGAACCCCAAGAGGAAGGTGTGATGCGCACAGCAGTAAGTTTTCCCTCAGAAAGAAACCAAGGTTATCGAACCAGTAGGAGATGAAGGCCACGTGAAGGTTGTTGGTGGAGGAGTGTAGTGCGGCGCAACACCAGGGATTCCGGCGCCAACGTGGAACCCGCACAACACAATCAAAATACTTTTCCCCAACTTAACAGTGAGATTGTCAATCTCACCGGCTTGCTGTAAACAAAGGATTAAACGTATGGTGTGGAGAATGATGTTTGTTTGCGAAGAACAACAGAAAACAGAGATCGCAGTAGATTGTATTTCAGATGTAAAAGAATGGACCGGGGTCCATAGTTCACTAGTGGTGTCTCTCCAATAAGATAAATAACATGTTGGGTGAACAAATTACAGTTGGGCAATTGACAGAATAGAGATGCACATACATATCATGATGACTACTATGAGATTTAATCAGGGCATTACGACAAAGAACATAGACCGCCATCCAGCATGCATCTATGCCTAAGAAGTCCACCTTCGAGTTAGCATCCGCACCCCCTTCCAGTATTAAGTTGCAAACAACAGACAATTGCATTAAGTATGGTGCGTAATGTAATCAACACAAATATCCTTAGACAAAGCATTGATGTTTTATCCCTAGTGGCAACAACACAGCCACAACCTTAGAACTTTCTGTCACTGTCCCAGATTCAATGGAGGCATGAAACCACTATCGAGCATAAATACTCCCTCTTGGAGTCACAAGTATCAACTTGGCCAGAGCCTCTACTAGCAACGGAAAGCATGAAAGAACATAAACAACACATATATGATAGATCAATAATCAACTTGACATAGTATTCAATATCCATCGGATCCCAACAAACACAACATGTAGCATTACAAACAGATGATCCTGATCATGATAGGCAGCTCACAAGATCTAAACATGATGGCACAAGAGGAGAAGACAACCATCTAGCTACTGCTATGGACCCATAGTCCAAGGATGAACTACTCACGCATCATTCCGGAGGCGGACATGGTGATGTAGAGCCCTCTGATGACCCACAAGTATAGGGGATCGCAACAGTCTTCGAGGGAAGTATTACCCAATTTATTGATTCGACACAAGGGGAGACAAAGAATACTTGTAAGCCTTAACAGCGGAGTTGTCAATTCAGCTGCACCTGGAAACAGACTTGCTCGCAAGAGTTTATCAGTAGTAACAGTTTTATGGCAGTGGAAATAGTGAAATAACAGCAGCAGTGGAATAAAGACAGCGAGTAGTGATTTTAGTAAACAAGCAGGATTAAAATACCGTAGGCACAGGGACGGATTAACGGGCGTTGCATGGATGAGAGAAACTCATATAACAATCAAAGCGAGGGCATTTGCGGATAATAATAAAACGGTATCCAAGTACTAATCAATCAATAGGCATGTGTTCCATATTTAGTCGTACGTGCTCGCAATGAGAAACTTGCACAACATCTTTTGTCCTACCAGCCGGTGGCAGCCGGGCCTCTAGGGAAACTACTGGATATTAAGGTACTCCTTTTAATAGAGTACCGGAGCAAAGCATTAACACTCCGTGAACACATGTAATCCTCACATCACTACCATCCCCTCCGGTTGTCCCGATTTCTGTCACTTCGGGGCCATTGGTTCCGGACAGCGACATGTGTATACAACTTGCAGGTAAGATCATAAACAACGAATATCTTCATGAATCAATAACATGTTCAGATCTGAGATCATGGCACTCGGGCCCTAGTGACAAGCATTAAGCATAACAAGTTGCAACAATATCATAAAAGTGACATCTACGTGATACTAGGCACTATGCCCTAACAATCTTATGACTATTACATGACCAATCTCATCCAATCCCTACCATCCCCTTCAGCCTACAGCGGGGGAATTACTCACACATGGATGGGGGAATCATGGCTGGTCGATGGAGAGGCGTTGGCGGTGATGGCGGTGAAGATCTCCTCCAATTCCCCGTCCCGGCGGAGTGCCAGAACGAAGACTTCTGGCTCTCGCGACGGAGTTTCGCGATGTGGCGGCTCTCTGGAGGGTTTCTGGCGACTTCGACTTCTCTCCGTGCGTTTTTAGGTCGAACCCGATAAGTAGTCCGAAGGGGGCGTCGGAGGCCAGCCGAGGGGGCCACACCACATGGCCGCGCGGCCCCCCCGGGCCGCGCCGCCCTATGGTGTGGGGCCCTCGGGCCTCCACCTCTCTTGCCCTTCCGGCTCCGTCAGTATTCCGGTAAAATAGGGCCTTCGCATAAATTCCGAGGATTTTCCCGAAAGTTGGATTTCTGCACAAAAACGAGACACCAGAGCAGTTCCGCTGAAAACAGTCGTTAGTCCGTGTTAGTTGTATCCAAAATACACAAATTAGAGGCAAAACAATAGCAAAAGTGTTCGGGAAAGTAGATATGTTTTGGACGTATCAACTCCCCCAAGCTTAGCTTATTGCTTGTCCTCAAGCAATTCAGCTTAACAACTGAGCGATAAAAGAACTTTCACGAACACATTTGCTCATATGATGTATATATTCTCATGCTATGGCTAATACTTAAGCAGTTCATAATGAGATACATGCAAATAAGATCGTCCAACAGCTATGTCAATCATGGAAAGGTACCAACAATTAATAATAAGCACCATGAATCATGTATATAAGCAGGATTGCAATGTTCATAAGAAAATATGATAAAGTGGTATCTCGCTTGCCTGTATTTGATTGGCAAAACATAAATGCCGAGGCACCTCTTGAGTTCATAGAAAGACTAGAAGTAGTGATTGTCAAAGATAAAAGCATCAAAGTTATACCACAATCAATCATATTTTGAGACAAGCATATTATACTAAGAATGACAGTTGTGCTCTCAAGATGGTGCTCAAAGAAAGAATGGAGACACAACATAAAAAGTAAAAGATTGACCCTTCGCAGAGGGAAGCAGGGATTAACATGCGCTAGAGCTTTTCATTTGTAAAGCAGGAGTAAAATTATTTTGAGAGGTGTTTGTTGTTGTCAACGAATGGTAATGGGTACACTAACTACCTCATCAACCGGACTCACAAGAGCGGCTCCCATTTTATTTATTTTTGGTTGGCACTCCTTCCAACCTTTCTTTCACAAACCATGGCTAACCGAATCCTCGGGTGCCCGCCAACAATCACATACCATGAAGGAGTGCCTTTTTATTTAAGTTTTATTATGATGATGACACTCCCCCAACCTTTGCTCACACAAGCCATGGCTAACCGAATCCTTCGAGTGCCGTCCAACAATCACAAACCATGGAGGAGTGTCTATTTAAGTTAATTAATTCGGGACTGGGAATCCCATTGCCAGCTCTTTTTGCAAAATTATTGGATAAGCGGATGTGCCACTAGTCCATATGAGAATCCGTCAAAAGTAAATGACAAGGTTGAAAGCTAAACACCACATACTTCCTCATGAGCTATGAAACATTTACACAAATTGAGAAGTATTTTGAAAGTTTTAAAGGTAGCGCATGAGAATTTACTTGGAATGGTTTGAAATGCCATGCATAGGTATTTATGGTGGACACTTTGGAACAATTTGGTTTCAGGTGTTTGGAAGCACGAGCGGCGTTCCCGCTCAGTACAAGTGAAGGCTAGCAAAAGACTAGGGAGCGACAAATCAAGAGAGCAGTAACTGTCATAATCATGCTTGCGGCAAAATAAATTAACGGAGGCATAAAAGTGATACAAGAACTCTGAAGCAATATAAATCATCGAGGCTTAATTGACTTTTTGTTCAGTCATATGCATGCGTGAGCATGTGCCAAGTCGATATAAATGAATTATTCAGAGGAGGATACCACAATGCCATACTTACTTATGAATAAAACAATGCAAGCAAACATCCATGACATGCTACTCATATTAATAAATTGGAGCTAAACATGAGAGATCATGAACTACTAGACTTTCTCAAATAACATATACCTCACATGAACCAACTAAGCATGCTCATATGGATGAGTATATGTACAAAAATGAAAACAAATAGAGTTCATACCAGCCTCTCACCACAATCAGATTGTCGTAGATCGTCATTATTGCCTTTTCACTTGTGTAGCTTGGATAATATGAAATGAAAACCACGCTCCAGCCACCGAAGACCATTGAACTCATGATGAACTTTACAAACCAAAGAAGAACAGCAAATATTTTTGGTGTTTTCGAATTGGAAACAAGAACGAAAGAAAACAAGCAAACAAAGCAAAATCTTTTTGGGTTTTCTTGTAGCAAACCAATGATAGCAAATAAAGCAAACTAAGAGCAAGGAACCAAATAAACAAATGGTGAAGAGAAACAACAGAAATATTTTTGGTCTTTTTGTGTTTTAGGAAAGAAACAAAGTGAAAACAAAAGAATGCAAACTAACGAAACACGAAAAGCGAGGATGACAGAAATCTGCCAAATCCCGACAGCAGTACAGAAATCGAAATTAACAAAAATCTTCCATTGCTCAGACCAAAAAGTGTTCAACTAATGAAAGTTAGATAACAACCTGGGGAACATGCTCAAAAATTGGCAACTCAAAATAACGTTCTGGCTGTGCGCACAAATTTTTTTTTTGTAACAGCCCAGAATCTGTTTTTGGACAGCACTTCCCCAAATATCATCTCCCTCTCATTAGAAAACCACTCTAGAGACTAAACAAGTATGTACAAGTATCCAGCAACCATAATATGCAAAGAATGAGTGATGCCGGTATACCTCCCCCAAGCTTAGGCTTTTGGCCTAAGTGGAGTTCATTCCCACGGTCCCCATGAAGTGGTGTCTCCGTAGTATGACGAAGAACGACCCGGTTCCAGGTATGTGCTGGAGGAAACGTCGGGGTACGTGACGGTGTAGTCGTAGGAGGGCTCGGCGTTCTCGGAGTCATGTTGCTGGTGGAATTCTTGTATCTTCATATGTTCCTCCACCGCCTCCTTAGTGAGCGACCATGATTGCCTGTCAATATTGAACAAACCTGGCTGGGGAAGAGGGATTTCCTTCTCATTCCCATCAGCAAACAACATTCTATAGACCATATTATCTATAGTGGAGTCAGTAGTAACAAAATGATGGCTCTTCATAGCAGCAATATCTAGTCTCCTAGGGGTTAATGGTACATCATTAGAATCAAGAGGAATCTCTAGATGTGTTAAAATGCGCAAGGCAATAGTTCCTCCAAAATAGGCCCCTCGCTAGACAAGCGGCGAGCAATAAGAGAACCAAGATGATAAGATGTCTCTCCAAGTAAGTGCAACATTCAAGAAAGCAAGATGGTAGCTAGAGATGTTGCTAGTATTTTCTCTACCCAAAATGCTAGTAGCAATGTAATATGCGAAATATTTAATAGCGGGGAGTTGAATGTTTCTTATCTTCCCTCGCTGGATGGTGCGGCAATCATCCTCGGTGATCCCTCGGTAGAGCTCCAACAAGTCCCGGGGTTGTCATCAATCCTCCTTGCTGTACCTACAGGGGCAATATCCAATGCACGACAAAATTCTTCCAATTTCATAGTAACGAGGAATATCATAGATCTTGAATGCAACCTGTCGGCTCAAATTGCGCGTTGTGGAACTTGAAGCTCTCAACGAAAACTTTGGTGAGCCTGTAGTATTGTTCCCTTTCATCTCCCACGTAGGTGGCTAAGCCTGCCCCGTTGACAAGGGTGAAGAAATCATCCAATATCCCCGCATTTGTCGAAACTCATAACATGGGAAGGATGAAGCATTAGGAGCCCCATTGTCCTCCTCGGGCGCGAAGCTAGGCGCGATAACATCCTCATTGTAGGATCGCCTAATCTGAGTAGACGCCCTTGAGGGCCTACCGGTGCTGGTTGTTGCTTTCTTGAACAATTCTCCAAATTTGAATTTCTTCATCTTCCCCTTCTGAAATTTTCAACAATCATTATAAAATTTGATTTCAAGGTATGTAATTGAAGGGAACTACTATAGGAACTTGCTAGAGTACTAAACATGCATCAAAACTAATTTCTTCCACTTAGAACAAGCATGCAAGCTCACTAAACATGTTATCTACAGCAGAAAAATATTCAAGATATACTCAACCAAATGAAATTCTAATTGGACAATCAAAGGAGTCACATACCAAGGAGTAAAAGTGCCAAATTTCAAACAGAAATCTGGGCTGAGCAAGGAGATCGAAAAATCGCGAGTTCTTGAGCAGAAACACGAGTGAGAGGAACTTGGTACGAGTTTTTTCAGGAGAGAGAAGATGCTGGGAGGAAGAGATGATGTAGTGGGGCAAGGGGTGGCCCACACCACAAGGTGGCGCGGCCCCCTTGCTGGCCGCGCCGGCCTATGGTGTGGCACCTCCTGGTGCCCCACAGGTCATCCTCTCGGTGCTCCCAGTGTGCCTCGTCGAAAAATAGGACCAACGGTGTAATTTTTGTAATTTTTAGAGAACTTCGAAAAATGCACATTTATGGGTATTAAATTAATGATTACTCAAGCAGGAAAATGATTTCTAAAATCTTAAATGACTAAAGCATATTGCAAAACAAAAATGCTACAGCGAGTAAAATAAGTGGAGGGAAAAAGAAAGAAAGAAATGTTGTTTAGCTCTTTTATGCAATAAAATATACTTGTTAACAAGGTTGATCAAGTCTTGCTACCAAATAAATTTTATATGACATAAGAAGAAATAAACCTCAAATCAATCATGTTACCTTATATTGAATTGATATGGATCCAATCACAAGAGTTTGATATTCTTCTTTGGGCTCATATATAGGACAATCAATGGATCCCACTTTGATAGTTTTCACATTAAAAATTGTATTGACTCCACATACTTTATCAATCCTCTTGGGAAAATAGACAAGTATGTTCCTTATCATCAACATTGAAAGTAACCATGCCTTTATTGCAATCAATAACAGCCCCTGCAATATTAAGAAAGGGTCTTCCAAGAATAATGGACATATTATCATCTTCAGGCATTTCCAACACAACAAAATCAGTTAATATCAAGCAATGCCGAGTAACTTGAACAGGAACATTTTCACATAAACCAACAGGAATTGCAAGAGATTTATCAGCCATTTGCAAAGATATATCAGCTTGGTATCAATTTATCTAAATCAAGTCTCTTATAAAGAGAAAAAGGCATCACACTAACACCTGCTCCCAAATCACATAGAGCAATTCTAACATAATTATTCTTGATGGAACAAGGAATAGTCGGTATACTCGGGTCGCCCAACTTCTTTGGAATCTTACCATTGAAGGAGTAATTAGCGAGCATAGTGGAAATTTCCTCATTGGGGATTTTCCTTTTGTTAGTAACAATATCTTTCATATACTTTGAATAAGGAGGCAATTTAATAGCATCAGTCAAAGGGATTTGCAAAAATAAAGGTTTCATCCAATCACAAAATTTATTATAATGTTCCTCCTCCTTTGATTTTAGTTTCTTAGCAGGAAAAGGCATTTGCTTTTGAACCCAAGGTTCTCTTTCATTACCATGTTTCTCAGTAATAAAATCTTCTTTAGTGTACTTTTTATTTTTAGCAGGCTTTTCAGGTTCTTTTTCAATTTCTTCTTTATCAGGAGTATCATCCTTATCATTATCTTTATCATGTTCATTACCACTTTCAGTTTCAGCATCAGAAATAGAAATACTATTAGGATCATTAACAGGTTCAGAGGATTCTACAACATTCCTATGTTTCTTTTTCTTTTTCTTAGATGGAGCACTAGTTTTAATTAGCTAAGAATCTTGTTCAACTCTTTTGGGATGCCCTTCAGGATATAGAGGATCCTGGGTAGAAACACCACCTCTAGTTGTTACTTCATAAGCATGTATTTCTTTAGAATTATTTCCCAACAAGTCATTTTGCACTTTAGTAAGTTGATCAATTTGAGTTTGAACCATTTGAAAATGTTTAACAAGTATCTTAACATCATTGGAGGTTCTCTCCACAATACCATGCAATTCACTAATAGCTCGAGAATTTTCCATTAAATGATTCTCTACTCTCATATTAAAGTTTTGTTGCTTAACAATATAATTATCAAATTCATCTAAGCATTGAGCAGGAGGTTTTGAATACGGAATATCTTCCCTAGTAAAGCGTTGGAGAGAGTGTACCTCAATCATGGATGAAGGGGGAGTTATCTCACATAAATCTTCTATAGGAGGTAAATTCTTCACATCTTCAGGTTTAATACCCTTCTCTTTAAGAGACTCCTTGGCTTCCCTCATATCTTCATCATTTAATTTAATCATACCCCTCTTCTTCAATATCGGTGTCGGGGTTGGTTCAGGTGTAGACCAATCATCATGATTCCGGCCTATTTTAGCCAATAATTCTTCAGCGTACGTCCGGAGTTCTTTTCCTGAAAACACAACCAGCACAACTATCCAGGTATGCCCTAGACTCAATGGTTAGTCCACTATAAAATATATCAAGTAAATCATGCTTTTCCAAATCATGGTCAGGCTGAGCTCTAATAAGAGAGCAAAATCTCGCCCAAGCCTCAGGCAATTTCTCTCCATCTTCCTGGTCAAAATTATAAATTCTCTGCAAAGCAGCATGTTGAGCACTAGCAGGAAAGTATTTACGGAAGAAAACATCAAGCAATTCTTTTGGACTTTTAATAGAACCAGGAGGCAAATTATTATACCAAGTTTTAGCATCATCCTTTAATGAGAAAGGAAAAAATTTAGCGACAAAATAAGTACGCATCTTAATATCATCAGAAAACAAGCCACTAAGAGTAGATAACTCAGTCATGTGTTCAACAAACACTTTCTTTTTCAGTACCACAAAAGGGTGTTTTCTCAACAATAGCTATATGAGATAAATCAAGAGAAAAATCATAATCTTTATCCCTAATGTTTATAGGAGATGTGGCAAATTTAGGATCAGGAGATAGTTTATATCTAACAGCATGTTCTGCAAGCAACTTTTTAATTTTTCTTGCATCAATAGTAGCATTGCATTTTTCAATAAAATCATCATCAAGCTCTACATAATCTTCATCAAGATCATCACCAGAATATTCGACAGACTCAGGTGAATTAACAGGTGTAGCAGCATTTTCATTAGGAGTTTCAGTATTTTCAATTTGTCTAGACTTAGCAATTGTAGCATCTAGAAAAGATCCTAACGAACCATCATTATCAAGCACAGCAGAAGCATCATCACAATTATGAGAGGAATTTTCAGATTCAGCGAAGTACCAGCATTTGAAGCTTGTGGTGGTGAAACAAGTTTACTTATCACGGATGGTGAATCAAGAGCAGCAGAGGTACTAAGAGTTGTACCTTTTCTTGTAGTGGATGGTAATATGGCGATCTTAGTATCGCGAGGTTTACCCATGATGGAGAATTTGCAGCGAACAATATCAATCCAAGTGAACTTCCAAATAAAGCTATGCTCCCCGGCAACGGCGCCGGAAAATAGTCTTGATGACCCACAAGTATAGGGGATCGCAACAGTCTTCGAGGGAAGTATTACCCAATTTATTGATTCGACACAAGGGGAGACAAAGAATACTTGTAAGCCTTAACAGCGGAGTTGTCAATTCAGCTGCACTGGAAACGAGACTTGCTCGCAAGAGTTTATCGAGTAGTAACGGTTTTATGGCAGTGGAAATAGTGAAATAACAAGCAGCGAGTGGAATAAAGACAGCGGTAGTGATTTTAGTAAACAAGCAGGATTAAAATATCGTAGGCACAGGGACGGATTAACGGGCGTTGCATGGATGAGAGAAACTCATATAACAATCAAAGCGAGGGCATTTGCAGATAATAATAAAACGGTATCCAAGTACTAATCAATCAATAGGCATGTGTTCCATATTTAGTCGTACGTGCTCGCAATGAGAAACTTGCACAACATCTTTTGTCCTACCAGCCGGTGGCAGCCGGGCCTCTAGGGAAACTACTGGATATTAAGGTACTCCTTTTAATAGAGTACCGGAGCAAAGCATTAACACTCCATGAACACATGTAATCCTCACATCACTACCATCCCCTCCGGTTGTCCCGATTTCTGTCACTTCGGGGCCATTGGTTCCGGACAGCGACATGTTTATACAACTTGCAGGTAAGATCATAAACAACGAATATCTTCATGAATCAATAACATGTTCAGATCTGAGATCATGGCACTCGGGCCCTAGTGACAAGCATTAAGCATAACAAGTTGCAACAATATCATAAAAGTGACATCTACGGATACTAGGCACTATGCCCTAACAATCTTATGACTATTACATGACCAATCTCATCCAATCCCTACCATCCCCTTCAGCCTACAGCGGGGGAATTACTCACACATGGATGGGGGAATCATGGCTGGTCGATGGAGAGGCGTTGGCGGTGATGGCGGTGAAGATCTCCTCCAATTCCCGTCCCGGCGGAGTGCCGAACGGAGACTTCGGCTCCCGCGACGGAGTTTCGCGATGTGGCGGCTCTCCGGAGGGTTTCGGCGACTTCGACTTCTCTCCGTGCGTTTTTAGGTCGAACCCGATAAGTAGTCCGAGGGGGGCGTCGGAGGCCAGCCGAGGGGGCCACACCACATGGCCGCGCGGGCCCCCCTGGGCCGCGCCGCCCTATGGTGTGGGGCCCTCGGGCCTCCACCTCTCTTGCCCTTCTGGCTCCGTCAGTATTCTGGTAAAATAGGGCCTTCTGCATAAATTCCGAGGATTTTCCCGAAAGTTGGATTTCCGCACAAAACGAGACACCGAAGCGAGTTCTGCTGAAAACAGCGTTAGTCCGTGTTAGTTGTATCCAAAATACACAAATTAGAGGCAAAACAATAGCAAAATTGTTCGGGAAAGTAGATACGTTTTGGACGTATCACCCTCCGGTGATGATTCCCCTCTCCGGCAGGGTGCCGGAGGCGATCTCCTGAATCCCCCGAGATAGGATTGACGGCGGCGGCGTCTCTGGAACTTTTTCCGTATCCTCGCTCTCGGTACTAGGGTTTTCGCGACGGAGAGAATATATAGGCGAAGGGGCAGCGCAGGGGGGTGCCCGAGGGGCCCACACCATATGGCGGCGCGGCCAGAGGTGGGGCCGCGCCGCCCTATGGGGTGGCCGCCTCGTCGCCCCTCTTCGTCTCCTCTTCGGACTTCTGGAAGGCTCCGTGCAAAATAAGACCGTGGGCTTTTGTTTCGTCCAATTCCGAGAATATTTCCTGTGTAGGATTTCTGAAACCAAAAACAGCAGAAAACAGGAACTGGCGCTTCGGCATCTTGTTAATAGGTTAGTGCCGGAAAATGCATAAAAACATCATAAAGTGTGAACAAAACATGTAGGTATTGTCATAAAACTAGCATGGAACATAAGAAATTATAGATACGTTGGAGACATATCAATGTCTACCAATCCAGTTCATCATCGACGAACGAAGCACATTGAGTTAGACATTCACTTTGTGCGCGAGAAGGTGGATCTCGGCGAACTTCGGGTCGTCCATGTGCCTACTACTTAGCAGCTGGCTGATATCATGACCAAAGGACTACCTACGACGTCTTTTCAGTCATTTCGGTCCAGTCTATGCGTTTTGCCAAGCGACAACGTATCGACTGCGGCGGGGTGTTAACAGATACTCTAAGATAGCCTAGTTATTGTTTAGATATTGTTGATATCTCTAACTGAATCACGGCCTGATCTTGCTATTCTTATTGTGCAAGGCATGTGCTGGTTGTAGGCTATATATATAGCAACGATTCCTATCAATGAAATCAGTTGCCCCAAACCGAGTCTTCTCCTGCCGTTCGTAGTTTAGGCTCCTTCAGTCGTGTCAGACTGAAGTCTGGAATCTTTTTTCTAGGTACGAGTCGTCTAGTTGGTCTTCAATTTTTCGCGACCCTCCCGAGGCACTCCCTCCCGGGCGGCTCTGGAGGCACCCTACCACCTCAAACCCCCCGCCGCCTCCACCCCTGGCCCCTGGCTGCCACCGCTACCCTCGCAGGAAGCGATAGCGGCACCCTCCGCGTTAAAGACGGCGGTTGTGATGGCAAGGTCCGGCCCGCTTGGGTTCCTCGGGAGAGGGGGAACTTCGATGGGAGCATAGGGTGGCATGGATTTCCGGTCAGGGCCTGAGGCCCTCCGTCGGCGCGGTGGCGATGAGGAGGTGGTGTGCCCCCAACAAGTCTTCGACGACCGTGGCGGCGTGCTGGGATCATCGGGCCAAGATCTAGGATAAGGCCGATCTGGCTAGATGGACTGCCTCTTTCCTCTCAGGCCAATCTGGCATGGAGGCGACTGGCGGCGTGGGGGCATCCCGGTCTCGTGTATAATGGTGGCGGTCCTAGAGTTTCTCCTCTTGTAAAGATGAAGACCTACCGGTTGGCTGACCTCATTGATCTGGCTGCAGTGGCGTGTTCTGGAAGGCTCTATCGGCGTACTCCACCGAAGATTGTTGGATCGGGTGGGTTTCGGTCGTGCATACCCATATTTTTTCTCTGACCGTTTGGTTTTTGAGGGAGTGCTTTGAAGCTCTACTGGCTGTTAATATCATGGGGCATGTTCTCGTTCTATGATGCTAGCGGAGAATGTCATGAAAGCCGAGTTTGAGGACTAGCGATGGTGGTTCGACTCCGGACAGCGATGAGGAATTGGCTGGGTGATTCGTGACAACGGCATTCCTGTGGGGCGACTACACAAGAGAAGTTCATAGTCTTACCTTTCAGGGTGAAAATTCATGTAGGAGCTATGCTCAAAGCGGCATGAAAGGTAGTTTTGTTTCCTGCATGCTCAAAGCGGGAGGATAGGTGTTTTTTTTTTTTCCTTTTTTATCGTTCTCTTGTAGATAACTTGGTTCGATTCCCTCCAACATAATACAATAACGGGCATATATTCTACAGGTTGACTAGGAAAAAACTATACAATAAAAAATATAATTTACATTTGCATAATAAAGACCTAAAAGAAGGAGCATAAATATTCAGATTTTTTTTAACATCCATACAAGATACAACATCAACAACGTTTCTCATTTTGAAGGTTTCTTTCCAATCTCTCATGTCTTCGATTTTCAGCATGCAAATAACACTTGGTGATTATCTGATCAAAACAATCAGTAACAAAGGCCTCGCAATGCCTTGTTCTTAAATTGAGACAAACCTATATTTGTACTTAAAGGATGCCAGAAGCTTCGGCGGTTAGCAGTTCAAATCAACTTCTTATGAAGAGGGGGTAAATCCCATCCTTACTCAATGAAAGTAAAAGTAGATAGCAAACCACTACAATTTTATTACCTGCAAATGGACAATTCTATTTAACAAAAGACCTCGTCGAGAATTCATGGAAAAGAAATTGCTCCTAATAGCCTCTTCTTCTTTTGTAAGGGAATTCGCTTCTAGAGCCTCAAGTATACTGTAGAAGCCAACTCTAAAATGGCTAGACAAGCAAGCTCTCACATTAACGCACACAAATGGGAAAAGATAAGGTGGGCCCAATAATGGGTAGAATCGACAAAAAATCTGCCTATTAGTAGTATTGCTCAACTCTGTTAGTACTATAATTCTTCCATCATGGTTTACCTGATGACTTTGCACAATATGCCAACTCTGGTTAGAAAGCACTCTGATGAGAAGAGCATTGTTTTGGTAGGGGAACTTTCTTACAGTGAATCTGTTGGTAGGAAGCCCCTCCTCTACGACGAAACTAACCAGGCTCTTTTCTGTGTACTAGTAAATGTGCACAGTTGTGGCATTATTTATACAGCGGGGCAAAGCCTATTTCAAGACGTTGGTCTAATCATTGCATACGATTAAACATAACTAGCCGTGTGCAATGGCCCCTAGAACGATATGACTAAAAGACTCCATCGTAAGCGATGGCCCAAACACACATGCTTAAATATGCGTATAACCGTGTGTGATAGGCTAGGAATGCAAAAGATTGGAGTTCTTGAATCATGGGCGATGTGGTGTCATCGCACGCGCTAGTTTCTAGGAAAATGTGTGCGATTGCCCCTATCACAAACAGATTTATTAACCTATCTGTGTAATTTGCTTCTACTTGCACCTATATATCCTCGCTTAGCGATAGTTGGATATACAGTCCGTGTGGTATGTATACTGTGTGATATGTTCCAATGCTGCTAAGTTCAGTTCGTCCTCTCTACCACAGTACTGATGAGAAGCCTCCAAAAAAAACCTCAGAATTGAAGACCTGAGATGATCTACCTAAAGCATCATGCACACCAAGGTTACCTTTTTTGGTTGACTGTACCAGCAGACAATGCGGTTGATTAGGGTTTGTCCAGTTCGGGCGTAACCTTAACCCGACATGCATTGATGCATGTACCCTGTTGTCTGCCTCTCGAATCTCGATCACATGCCTTGAACGCCACTAACTTGTATCACAACGCAAACTTGTCGCTCGTTTAAGGAGACATATCATGAGAACCTTTCTTCTGTTTCATCTATATATAGTTCTGAATTTCATAATAAAGAAATAAACTTTACCTTGCCAACATATACAGCTGGATCCATTTTAAGTACCCACTGAACGACTGAAACTCCGGAGTGTCTAGCAGCGAAACCAAACGGCACGACGGTGCAAAGCATTCCATCATACGCACCACAAGCATGCAAAGGCTCCCGCCGTCTATATAAGCAGTGGTATGCGTCTCAGTTTCACAACTCGGAAGAGAACCACACTGAGCCAGCCAAGAGCTTGCAGTGAGTAGCGAGAATGGGTGGCAAAGCCGCTCTCCTGGTGGCCCTCCTGGCCGCGAGCCTGGTCTTGGAGATCCAGGCGGACAGCGGCTACGGCGGTGGGAGCTTCCCCACCCCGACGCCGTTCACCCCGTCGCGCAAGCACCACAGGCGCAGGCCGCCACCCAAGGGGCACAAGCCACCGCCGCGCTCCCACAGCCCCCCTGGGCCCATCGATCCCACGCCCACGCCTCCGGCGCCAATGCCACCGCCACCAGAACCCTCGCCACCTGCGTTCACCCCGTCCCCGGAGCCGTCTCCGGCCACTACTGAGCCTGCCGCCGACGAAGAACTGGGCGCTGAAGCTGAAGAGATCCAGGCGGGCAGCGGCTACGTCGGCGGGTACATCCACATCCCCATCCCGACGCCGATCACGCCGCTCAACAAGCACCGCAAGCACAGGCCACCGCCGGGCTCCCACAGGCCCCCCGCGCCTACTCCCCCCACGCCCGCGCCTCCAACGCCACCTGAACCCTCGCCACCGACGTACACCCCGTCCCCGGAGCCGTCTCCCTCATCCACCGAGCCTGCCGCCAACGAACAACTGGTCGCCGAACAAGACCTCGTCGGCGAACAAGTCTCTCGCCCCAGCACGACTCCTCCGGCATACGAGCCGGAGCTGCCGTCCACGCCGACCGGCCGGGCACCGTTCAAGCCGAACATCTAGGGCTGCGAGTCCCTGCCCACCTGGGCCAGTCTCCCTGGAGAGTGGAGATCGAATAATAAATTAATAATGCATATTCCTGATCCGCCCCCTTAGTAATTATATACCTTACATATCATTTGTAGTACTGTTCGTCCAGTGTAAGCGTATTGTGTCATTTGTGTGGGTATTGTCAGTGTCGTGGTGTTACTGTAAAACCGTTCATCGCTGTGGAAATGGCGAGTACTACAAGCTGTTACATGTAACATACGTGGTGATCACTACCCGCAAAAAAAAAAAAAAACATACGTGGTGATCACAGATTCGTCTCGCTTGCTAGTTTAGGGCAAGTGGGCAACCATGCCACTTCTGCAGGATGCCCATGGTCCATGGATATATGCACGCCACGATTGACAATTGAACAATATGCGGTCTACAACTGTCTACCGAGGTGCAAAAAACCGTCCCACGAACGTTTCTGTTTTTCCATCTCATCGATGAAACGTTTTCATAAGGATACATCTGAACTAGGAAGGGCCGTCCAGAGAAGGTTTCTCGATTCCCGCCGGGAATTTGAGTTACCTTAACGCTAAAATGAACATGTTGAGATAAAAGTGTTTTATTGCTAAAGTAATACTCCCTCCGTGCAAAAATGTAAAATGTTTTAGCTTTTTATAGGTTGACTCACTTTTGTTTATATCTAGTCTATTTTTAGTGGGTAGGTTTACTCCTTTTTGTTTATATCTAGTCTATTTTAGAAGTATGGGTGTATATTCAATTTGGCTCCCGAACGCTATGTTCTCTCCACCAAAATAAAAATATTAATAATTATTAGAAAAAAAATCAAAATAAATCGCATGTCTCACAAAAAGTATTATCTTTTCACACCAATTTTTGGCTATTTTACGATGGAATGTGGTTTTCTCTCTATGTGTCTCAAAAATGCCCTCAAAAATGCCCTGGATGCATTCACATTTTATACTAGGTTTCACAAGACGAAGGCACCGACACAATGTACAGTCACGCCGTACCGGCGAGCATGATCGACTAGTGCTCGGTAAACGTTCTGAGAATCTCTGAGCCCGGTTGATTGGTGATACCTTCAGCTCGTAATTCTCCATTAATTTCCCTCGATTTCCTCCTTGATAAGTCCATTTCTGCACAAAATAAATAAACAAGGAGGTTTTCACATCTTGCCATCGATTAGCAGTTTATGACGGGTGTAGGAAGATAGTTGTTTCATATTGAGAAAAGATTCCCCCTTTTAGATGAAGATAAAGTGGTCGGTTTTACGAGTCATCATGGTTTAATGCTTGATGGTGGGTTCCCGATGCTATCATGTAATTGAATGGAGATGATCTTCGAATCGTCAAAGTCTCCGGTGCTGCTCAATCTAGTTCATCCATGTCGGACTGAATACAAGCACGGACTCAAGAAAAGGGACCCCATGCCCCCTTATCGCTTTCTCTCGGAGGGTAGGTGTTGCATCAGCTCATTAGGCACACCGCTGGCATCCAGTGGCGGAGCCTGGTGCTTCCGGTGTTGTAGCACCGGTCCAGTAGCTACAATGCAACGAGTGTGCCTTAAATTACAAGGTCACAAACATGAAAAGCCTAGGTAATTAGCGCCACTATGGTCTGTATTACGACCACACTTAGGTTGTTTCTGGCTCCGTCCCTGCTAGCATCCAACACACATTGGGTGATGGCTAACCATGTCCTGTGCTCAAGTATGTAGATGATACGCTAGTCATTCTATGCGCTGACTTTGCATCGGCTCGGCATCTTCATCACTTTCTCTTGGAGTTCTCTAGGACACCGGTCCCGGGATTATTTTTCATTAAAGCACCATGGTGTTGATGCACATAGATCCTGAGGTGCTCGTATAGGTCTGTGAGATCCCGCAATGCCGCTCTCCGCCAAGAGGCTCAGCCTCGCCACCTTCTCCATGCTTATCGTCAAGGTGGACAAGTACCCCTCGGGGTAGCGCTCGCTCCTCCTCTCTAATGGTGGCCGCCTCCCGCTCATGACTGTGGTCCTCGATGTGTTGCTCATGTATGATGTTAGCATAATACACGATTAGATCATTCCAAAAATTAGATGGGAGATGATGTTTGGTAACGCAGTTCAACGATAAACGCATACATTTGCGCAGCATGCTTTATGGGTGCACCTCCCCAATTATTATCATGGTATTGTCGATGAAAAGCCCGCCTTGATGTATAGACACATCAGATCTACAAATTACAAGCCAGTCCAATGCCCCTACCACGGTCACCGGAACGTCCCCGAAAGTCAATTGTGTTTTACCTAGCTTTCGTCTAGTCTGATTTGGCTACCTTGGGTGCCTTTATATATTAGGCCATGTTCACAGAGTTAGATTCGAACACGTAACCTACCCGCACATTCCAAATCCAACTATAGCCTATACACATACTTGATACAACTTCAACAATCTCCACCTTGATGAATATGTCGCTAACATGTAAATCGCCATCTTCGCATGAACATATGTGTATATTGGACTTCGCTTTCCTCACTAAACACATGCATGACATGGCATTTGAATCCTCATTGGTCTCGGTTTCCCGGGCTAATCCCACCATCACTTCCTCATCTTCAGCTCCGCCTAGAATGATTCCCACATGGACCTTGTATAGGTTATTCCTATACCTCCATGTAACATCCCAGGATTTAAGGTCACAAAAAAAGAGGAAACATATGTGTGCATTGCATTCACTTGAGTTGATGGAATGTAAGTAGATCATCAACTCAAGCGCTATAAACTTCATGGTGGTCTTTACTAAAACCTTATTTTGGGTAGAGGAGATCTGATCTATAGGTTAGATCAAATGGAACTATAACTATTACAACAACACCTTAAGGGAGGATTAAATGTCAAATCTTCTAAAGGATCATAATATGACATTCCTTGCAACCACATATATATATCTACTCAACCACAAATAAAAGAATAATAAAAAATTAAGAAACCATTCGTAACTTGTCTTTTCCATGTCTTTAATTAAATAATTGTTCTTACCATGATCCTCATGATATTTCTTGAACTCAACTCTTGACTTCATGTCAAGGATACTCACAAAAGTTCTTTACCAAACCTTGATCGTTCCATCCTTGTCTATCCAAATTTACCTTCACTAAATCTCAGATAAGGGAGAGAAATATATTTAGGTAAATGATCTTATCACCGTCTCTTGAGTATAACCCTATGTTATTATTCAAGTCATTTCCTAATGAGAAAGGTTATTGATACTAACCTTAGCCATGTATTCAAGAAGGTACAAGATAAGAGTTATACCCTGGTTATTCAAGCCTATACCTGATCTAGGAGGTGAGAACCATATTTCACTAGTAATACCCTAGAAAGCCAATACCATGATCATCACAATTTGATAATGATCATAAACCCTAAGAACTTGAGGTGAGAAGCTATGGAGAATAATTTGATCATGTCTATGCATGATCATGCTTTGGGGATATAATTATAAGTTAAACAGTAACATGATAAGAAGATATCATCCATCACATGAAACCATAGGGAGACCACTAGCAACCCTAAACCATTTCCAATATCTTAACTAGGGACACAATTGTAGGACAACCACACTTTGACTAGCCAAGCAACTATGTCAACCCTAGTAGTATTTTGAAGCAAACCATCTTATCAATATTGAGGAAGAACAAACCCTAGTCTATCCTCAACGTCTCTAATGAATTCCATGTCATTTAATACTTGGAAACCCTAGACCCACATCTCAACTCTACTGATGCTTCAAGTAGTAAGGACAAGGAAAACTCTAGTACTAAACCCTGCTGAATGGGTATTAGGCGCGACTAGAGGGGGTGAATAGGAGCTATGCAAAGTTTTAGGCTTTTCCAATTTTAGGTGTAGAGAAATGTAAAGGTGAGAGATTTTCACAAGAAAGGTGTTCCTACAATGATGCGATGCAATCAAGCGATAAGATCAAGTAACGAGCAAGTGTAAGGGAATTGAAACAACCTGGTGGATGGTAGCGGAGGCGAGACGCACGATGTGTTTACCTCAGTTCCCTCCACTAAAGGAGGTACATCTGCATTGAGGAGGTGTGAACCACGAAGGTGCCAACACCACAAAGACATCACATTATTCCTCGTGAACACCCCGCAAGTGTAAGGGGTTTAAAGTTTATGTTCAATCTCTTAGTTTCTCCATATGTTGCTAAAGTTGAGAAGCAGGTTAAACAAGCATCATCTGTCATAATAGAAAAATATGCGGAATCTCCTCCGTATCAAAGCAGAGTGAAGGAAAATTTACTCACCGTTGTTGCAAATAAGAGTGCTAGAAGATGTCATGAACCATAAGAAGAAATTGATATGAAGCATCAAATTTCGGCCATTAAGGAATTAAATGAAGAAACTCCTTGTGATGTTTATTTATGTGAAGATTTCACTAAGGTAATTCAAGGTAATACCACTAAATTTGGTAAACCTATTATATCATGTGCTATTGGAACTTCATGCTATCATGGTATTTGTGATATTGGAGCAAGTATAAGTGTGATACTGATGGCGTGTAGTCAACAACTTCCTTTTGACGGTAAAGCACACGTCCGTTGGGAACCCCAAGAGGAAGGTATGATGTGATGGGATTCGTAGCATAGAAAACAAAAAATTTCCTACCGCAAGAACGAAAACACAAGCCAAGATCTAATCTAGTAGATGGTAGCAACGAGAAGATCATGAGACTAACCCTCGAAGATTTCCAAAGCCTAACGAGATTAGATCTCGTGGTGGATGTAGTCGATCACTTGCCGCTTGCAAAAGCGCGTAGAAGATCTTGACCGCTTGCAAAAGC